>NW_026853626.1:0-231723 GCF_026571515.1 Ruditapes philippinarum | reverse complement strand
CCCTCGCGATGAACCTTTAACAGTGTCAATTTTCGAAAGGGAACAGAAGCGTTTGCTTCACGCAAGTGTGTCTCAAACACTTATTCAACTTAGGTATCATTACTGGGTACCGAGCGGCAGAGCTACGGTACGAAAAGTTCTTCATAAGTGTTAATTGTGTCGTCGAGTTGAAGGCGGAGCGTACAAAATGCCTCCCATAGCTTCGTTGCCTCGGTCAAGAGTTACAAAATCAATACCTTTCAGTCATATTGAATTGGATTACCTCGGAACATTATACATAAGGGACAATCAAATCAGAAAAAAAGTATGAGTGTGCCTATATACATGTATGGTCACACGTGCAGTTCATCTGGAAACATGACATGACAACAGGGGCATTCTTTAACAGTTTTCGGAGATTCATAGCATGCAGAGGAAAACCTAGGGAGGTTCTCAGTGGCAATGCGTAAGATTTTAAGCTAGCGCAATGTACAATTGAGTTGTTATTGATCTTAATTTTGAAAAGTGATGATGTTTAAATCTACAGTTCATATGAAGGTATTAAATTGAAGTTCATTGTAGAAATCGCTCCATGGATGGGTGGTTTCTATGAAGGACTTGTTGGTTTAACTAAACGAAGAGGCAGAAAATTATTGAACAGCGACCAGCTTATTACTGTCATAAAGGAAGTTGAACCTATTGTGAACTGTCGCCCATTAGTTTATGTTGGAGAGGATATAATATCCAAAATCACGCTGACACCATCACACTTCACATGTTTGGACCCCAATGTCGGGATTCCTGAAATTGAAATATCATCAGATGACCCAGATTTTAAGGTGATAGAAAGTTCAGAGGATAAATTAGTGCAATATGGAAAAAAGGACAGCGGCTTTTGGATTCCCTCTGGAAAATATGGAAGGATGAATATTTAAGTAGTCTTAGGCAAAGAACACAAACAAATCAAAAACAAGGAAAGCATAAAGTAAATGTAGGTGATGTAGTACTGATCAAAGATAACACTACTATAGGTAGCTGGAGGCTAAACAAGTCATAAAACTGTTTGTTAGTTCCGATGGTTTTGTTCATTCTGCAGATATTGAAACTGCATCCAAAAAGTTGCTTAAAAAACCTTTAAGCTAACTAGAACCTATTAAAACTTCAAAACGTCTTATTCCAGAGACAGAGAATATAAGACCAACAGCAAAGAAAGAAATTGATACACGCCCCGAGAGAAAGGCAGCAAATTTAGCGAAATTACGCTTTAAAAATCTTCTTCAGTTTTTATCAAACCATAGATATTTAAAAGCAATACTTTGAACATTATGTATGAACAGTTGAATTATTTTTGAAAATACAGTGTAAATAGTTTTATGCACGAATTATAAAGCATTAAGAATAATATGATTTCATCCTGGAAAATATTGTACTAATAAAATAGGGGAATTATTATTTTATATAACGTGACTGTATCCGCGAATTACTTGGAGCATAGTTATAATACATGGTGATTTTACGCGCGAATAATTTTGAGCAATATAATACTAGTAAATTTTGGCGACAAAAACTTGTGATATCCGTGCAACTAACAGTATTCTGTACTATTGTGTTTCAGTAGCTCTATTGCGGTAACCAATATGTTTAAAAACTGATTACAAATAATTGCTTATTTTTAAAACATAGTAATAGATGGATCGGCACGCGTTTGGCTTTTGGACTTTAAGGACTTTAAGCAAAAGAGGAACTTAGTTAGACACATGATGGAAAACATCACAGCCATCTGGGTTTTTTCAAGTGCCTGTCAAAGGCTGTAAAGCGACAAGCATAAGGAAGGACTATCTTAAAGAACATTTGAAAAGAATACATGGCATGGACGCAGAAAGTGCACGATATAGTTCTTATTTATCTCGTAGAAATGGAGATTTTACATAACTTGCATAGGAAAACATTGACAATGATACTTCAGAAGAAAGTAAATTATTCCTTAAACGTGTTCATGTGAATATTGCCACACCATATAGTGATCTTGAGGAGATTAGCAGTGACAGTCTAAATTCTGAAATAAGGGATGGCGATTTGAGTGAGATAACAGAAGAGGAGTTACAAGGTAGTTCTCATGATAATAACAATAATATAGAGAGAAAAGTGGTAATCGATTTTGATACAAGCATGCAAAGCATCATTGATGACGTGCCCCGTGCAAATTGTGATTATATTGTAAGTGATGACGCGTCCGGTGCAAACAAGGATATTGAAGAACAAAGTGTAAGTGATGACGCGTCCTGTGCAACCGATGATATTGAAGATAAAAGTGTAATTGACGACGTTTCGTGTGCAAAAAATGACTTTGAAGAACAAAGTGAAAGTGATAACGTGTCTCGTGCAGATAGTAATTACATCGTAAGTGATGACGTGTCCTGTGCAAACAACGATCATAATGATGATGATGAACAATATGTAAATGATGGGATGTCTTCTTCTTCCAATGAGATCACAGCAATGAAGACGACACAAATGATGTGCTTAGTGCTAGAAATGATGAGAACATAAATGTTGACCATAGTAAATTATACATTGAAGATTATGATGCAGATGACAATATGTGCAGTAGTATATATGATGGTGTTGGTGGTACAAATTTGGAGGCAAACGATAAAGATATCGATATTATTAATGTACTTGATGATGATGCAGGCCATGAAATAGAAAATAGAGAAAAACAGAATCCTTAAAGAAAGCCCAACACCACAAAATTGAAATTGTTGCAGGCTCGGTTCGTTAGAACCTGTTCATGGACGGTCTAGGAAAGTGCAAGTTACCTCCACGCCCACTAGCACCAGCTGAAGCAGAATTTAACAATTAGACACGAAAAATGGTGAAATTGTGAGTTTATACGGCGTTCATCATGTAACCTTCGATGTGACACAGTAATGTCATTCCATTAAAAGCAGCGACTGGTCCCGAAGTAAAATAATTCGTTTGTGTCCTAAACGAGAAAACAATGGGCGCAACTAAATAAAGTGATTTTGAAAGGGGAGTCTGATGTTATGAAGCCTGTGTATTACAGGCAAGACGTCAAAAGACAAATTAAAAACGCAGGCAACATATCCTAAGGGTGATTATACAGTATTTAACTTAGTATGAATACTGGAAACACCCAAGTTGAAAATTGCCAAATGGAAGAAACTATAAGTACCACATAACATTTATACACAAAAGGTTCAAGGTTCGAAAAGTGTAACATCATTGATTAAATGTACGGAGAGACTTTTTACAGCCACCACACGGCACAAATAACACGGATGTGACAATAAAATAGAGACACACGTTGCGCACAGAAGTAAAATTGGTCTAGGACAGGTTATCGCTTTACTACATATAGAGGTGAAGAACCTGTGTTTTGTCGTGTTAAATATAAGGATGATTACCATTGCTATACAATTCAATGAATAAGTCATAATGCACTGAGAAACTGACTTTTAGTTCAACTGATTTCAAAGAACAAGGGATGTTCTTTATCATATGTTGTTTAGACATTCATATGAGAGATTCAATTGAAACTATATGTATTGAAATGTTAATACATACATTGCTTTGAAACAGATATTGTCAATGTTTATAAATTGAAAGATTTTTTTAAGAAAACATGAATTTGTTTCGTTCATAATGATTAAAAAATATGTTTGCGGTTATGCCTATTTGTTTAAATCTATATGCGCAAGTATGGATTTAATTTTCTTAGAAGAAGATTGTTTCAATTCGTGCATTTTAAGAATATTTAAAGAGCAATATGAACTTTATTTAGTGAAAGATATCATTCCTTAATTTTTGTTGTCCGGAGAGTCATGAATTACACGGTTTTGTATGATAAATACATCTTAAAAGTTACATGGAATTTAAGTTGCATAGGTTTGCTTTTCAACGATCATACATTATGTAATTATTATGTAATTATGTAACTTAATCCAGGTTCGTATTACTGCTAATCATGAGGATTATGTCTGTTTGTATTTGGCGGGAAATTATTTTATTTCTTTTTACTCCAAACATAAGGATTGTGTATTTTTGTATTGGCGGCAATTTATTTCACTTATGAATTACTCCATATCATGATATTTACCTAGTTTTAATGGCATTCATGTCTCATTAAATTGGCGGGATTAAACACTATAAAAGTGAATTACAATATTTGTTAAATAGTGTCCTAAAAGGTTCGTTAAAAGGTGATTAAAAAGTGAAGTTGGATGTAAAAGTGAAAATTAAATCTGAATTTAAAAGTGATTGTTGATGTCTTCAATGTAGTAAAAGTTAAAAGGAAAAGAAGTTTAGAAAATATACTACAACTAACACTTAGTGCTGTATTTTTAGATCATTGCAGATTCCTTCGTGATTTGTTAACACGTGACATTCATATATTCTGGTGGTAACCGTTTAAAGCTTTGAAGGTGTGCGTTGATTTTTTTATTGTCTGCACTGGAAACCAATTAAGTTCTTTAAGAAGAAATGTTATACGGTCATAAAAGCGAGGTTCTGGTAGTGATGCGGATAGCAATGATTTTAACGATATGCCGTTTTTCGGTTATTTTTTAGGTATTCTTAACAGTAGTGCGACGCAGTAATCAAGCTATGCGCGAGGTACTCAATACCGCCACAAGTTACTTTCATGCATCAATTGTCAGATAGATCTGATTTACCTTTTTACCTTATAAGCTGAGCATTAAACATGGTTATGTGTGAATCAATTATGTATTACATTAATAGATGGTTAATTTTCAATTCATCAACGGTAACCAACAAAATGATAGTCAATGTATTTATAGTCATGTGGATATGAGAACAGAGTCTAAGATAAGATTTACATTTGATGGTTGCAATTTTAGAAATGTGTTTATTCACTCATTTTCTAGTGTCTTTGATAGTAGTGTATTTGTTTGAAACAGGCTTGTTTAATAAATGTTAAGATCAAACTTGTTACAAGATGAACAATTGTACATTTACTGCATATATTTACAGTTATTGAGATAATTTAAACGATCACAACTTGTTTTTATATATCAGTTATCTAAAACTCATTGATGCCATCACTATTTGTTGAGAATTGAGTACCGCTCAAGCCGGTGCTAGGGGCGTGAGGGATGTTGCACGTATGCATTATCCCTCATGTACAGACTCAATCAAACCGAGTCTGCAATTCTCCTGTAATTTTGTTGTGATTAATGCTTCCGCGGGATCATTTTGTCTCCAGATTTTTTGTTATTTCAGATAACAACAAAAGCACCGCTTAGGCGGAGCATTATATGCCCGAAAGTTTCTTTTTTTTTTTGGTATTAAGGATGAAACATTTGTAAGGCATGGGAATTAAATACCGTATTACCTCCTTCAAAAAGCAATCCTTCTTTATAGCTGAGGAACCTTCATATATATACAGTTGCTGTTTTTAAAGCACCAGCATCAAGTTGTAATTATGCTCCAAAAACCACAACTTTCAGTGTAAAGATCATTGTGACCCTGACCTTCGACCTTATGACCCTAAAATCAATAGGGGTAATGTATTGGACATGACTGTTCATCCTTTAAAATTTAACAGCTGTAGGTTGATAAATACTTGAGTTATTGAGCGGAAACTGATTTCAGTTTTAAGGTAATAGTGACCATGACCTTTGACTTTGTGACCCCCAAAATCAATAGGGGTCTTCTACCCAATATGGACAATCATCCTATGAAGTTTGAATACTGTGGGCCAAATGGAACTTAGGTTCTGCTCTGGAAACCATTTTCGGTATAAAAGTAATAGTGACCTTGACCTTTGACAATGTGACCCAATATTCAATAGGGGTCTTCTTCTCAATATGGACAATCATCCTAAGTAGTCTGAATAATGTGGGCCAAAAAGAACTTAAGTTATGCTCCGGAAACCATTTTCAGTTTTAAGGTAATATGACCTTGACCTTTGACCTTGTGACCCCAACATCTATAGGGGTGTTTTACCAAATATTGACAATCATCCGATGAAGTTTGAATACTGTGGGCCAAATGGAACTTAAGTTATGCTGCGGAAACCATTTTCAGTTTTAGGGTAATAGTGACATTAACCTTTGACCTTGTCACCCAAAAATCAATAGGGGTCTTCTACCTAATATTGGCAATCATCCTATGAAGTTTGAATACTGTGGGCCAAATGGAACTTAAGTTATGCTCCGGAAACCAAATTGCTAACGGACGGACGGACGGACGTTCCAACATTTTGAGTTTAGGGGCTATTTTCTTTGTTATTTTCTTTGTTTTCTTACGGGCTACTTGCCCCTAAACCCTTTGATCACGGAATGAAGCTATTGATCTCTTTTGTTCTCTGTACTGTTATATAGCCCCTAAACCCAAAATATTTGCTCGGACTGACGGACAGACGGACGGACGCCAGGGGGTATAACATAATATGCCCGAAATTCTTTCGGGCATATCAAAATGAGATATCACAATTTCTTTCTCATACATTTAATTCATATCTGTTTAAAATAAGTAATCTAGTAATTCAAAATCTTGGTAAACATTTTCACTGTTGTTAATTTATCGGTCGTTTTAAGAAATAATTACAGTTTCATACTTTGTGTTTTACTAATTAAAAGCTAAACGATAGGAAAATGTAATGCCTCGATGTTGAAGAATAAAAATAATAAACACATATTTACGTTTTAGTATTCACAAGTCTTGCTATTATTTCGTATTCTTATGAGTACTTATAAATCAATAAGATAATCGTCATCATATAGCTATTCTACTCATAAGTGTACTCGGTCTAAACCCTCACCGCATATCAATAAGTAGCACGTAACCAATACAGTCCTACGCATAAAGCCTTCCAGCCTGCTGAATCTCAGTTAGGGCTTATCAGCTAGTAAATCACTATTAACTGTATGTCTCCAATTAACACGTCCACTGTGTTGAGAGTTTTTTCATAATTAATTGCCCCTCTGTATTCTTATCTAATGGCCCCAACGTTGAAGGATCAAATTTCTGTAGAAGATACACTCACTAAATTTATCAATATTTTTTCTCCCAATGGAATTGTGAAACTTACTTACTTGTAAATATACTTTATAACATACGATAATTTTTTAATTAATACAAAATAAAGTTCAATAGTTAAGTGTCACTGTTACTCATGTTACTGACTGAACCCCCCTCCCGGTCCGTTAAAAAACAAAAACAAAAAACTGTTCATAGATGACTTTTAACTTTTACTGCAAAGTGAAAGACTCTTAAATAAAATGACCAGGTAAGTGATATTTTTTTATTATTAGCTCGACTATACTAAGAATATGGTGAGTTGTCCTGCTCATCTCGGTTTGCAAGTCGATGTCAGCGTCCATAGTTTAAATTAATGTTTATGCACCTATAACTTCTTTATTTCTTAAGGTATCAATTTCCAATATATATTCCTTATCATCATCCACATCATTTGATAAGGTTCAAAACTCTAAAACCAGGATTTCCAGAACTATATCCCCTTAACTTAAAATGATGTTATATTTTACTCTCAAATCTTCATTTCATATTAAAGTATTGACTTTAAACTTCAAACATGTGTTCCTTATCATCAACTACATCATATGTGACAATGCTTTTTTAACTCTAGCACCAATTTTTCCAGAATCATCTCCCCATTATTTTTTTTCTCTCAAAAAATGTTACTTTTTACTTTCATTTTTATTTCTTAATGCATCTACTTCTAACTTCAAATATATTTCCTTATTATGTGTGACAAGATTCATAACTGTAGCATGAATATTTCCAGGATTATTTCCCCCATTAAACTTTTTTAAAATAAAAATTGATATTTAATAACTTTAAACAATAACATGGCAGGCTTCATAACTCTAGCATCAATATTTTCAGAATCATTATCCCTTTATACTCAAAATTTTCCTTATTAAATTCGGACTTCAACAAGAGCTGTCACACAAGTGACGAATTCCCCCGAAAAGGTTTCTTAAGCATGCAGGACTGGTAGTATGAAAAGAAAAGGGGATGAAAGTAACTAATTGCTTAATATTTTTCTTTGTATTATTGTTCCTATAATCTCTAATTGTGATAGCGTGAACCTTCAAAATATAAGTGTGACCTTGACCTTTGAAAAAGGGACGTGGTTCCTGGACACGATGAGATAGTCATTTGTTCCAAGTTATTTCAAAATCCCTCAATGCATGACAAAGTTACATACTGGACATGATTGTTGTTTAAGTGGGGACGCACGGACGGACAAACGGACATGAGCCTTAGCTGTGATACATCGTCCTGATGTGGTAGACATTTGTGCCAAGTTATAATAAAATCTTTCCATGCATGACAAAGTTACAGTCCGGACATGAATGTGTATCAAACTCTTCTCGAGAGAATGAATACCTTCAAACTGTAAGTATGACCTTAACCTTGAAAGTAGGGATATGGGTCTTAATCGCGAAACGTCGTCTTGATGTGGAAGATATTTATGCCTAGTTATTTTGTAAACCTTCGATGCATGACAGTCCGGACACGAATGTGTGTAACTATAAACTCTAATTTTTGTATAGTGAACTTCAAAATGGTAGTGTGACCTTGACCTTTGAGGTAGGGGCGTGATAAGTGGACGCGGCACATCGTCTTAATGTGGTAGACATTTATGCCAAGTTATTCTAAAATTCTTCCATGCATGACAAAGTTACATTCCGGACACAAATGTGTGAACCCATACCTTGACCTTTGAGGTAGGGAGGTAATTCTTGGACGCGACACATCGTCTTGATGTGGTAGACATTAATGCCTAGTTGTGTTAATATCATTCCATGCATGACAAAGTTATAGTCCGGACAGGAATGAAGTGGGGACGCACAGACAGACGGACATCCAGACAGACAGAGGGACGGTGCGATTTTAATATGCCTCCCTTCTGCGGCATACAAATGTTTCTTATCAACACCTATATCAGTTGCGTTTAGATTTATAACTCAAGTCCTGTATTTCTAGAATTATCTCCATTTCATTTTTGAACTAGGGATTTATTGAAAATTAATATATTTCTAAGAATTATCTTTGTTATTATAAATGACATCAACTCTAGACTTAAGATTATTGCCCTTTGTCATTACTTACATTATGCATGACAAGGTTTATAACTCTAGCATCCTTATTTCAAGAGATATTTCCTCTTTGAACTTAGAACTTTACTTTAAAAACTTTATTTACTTTTTGCTTGTATCATTTTGGTACCTTTTTTAAAAAACAAAACAAAAAATCACATTTATCTATTTTCCTACTAGATTGAATGATAAGCTTCAATAATGCTTTGAATCAATTATTATTATTACTAAACATTATTTTGCTCCTTCTGAAAAAAAGAAAAATAATGTAAATCACTAAGGTATGATATGCCTTTAATATGAAAGTAATTTACACAAGTATTTTCATTGTGAGTTGCTAGTGGTTAAAAACCTTTTTAATGTAATCCAACTTTTTTTTGTCTTTAACTATTATTAAAAATTGTATGTACCTCTTTACACTAAAAAGTTAAATCTTTTCGTTACATCTAAAATGTTCGCTATGTCTTCCAGCTTAAACTATACATTCTTGAAACATGATAGGATCATAAAACATTCAAGGGTGCTGCTATCAGTAATACAGTGACAAGCCGTGTAATTATAATTAAATGCTCATCACTGACCAGTACGGAATCCTATTTCGTCCACAATATTTCGCTAGTTACACGCGATAATTATCACCTCTTAAGGGCGAAATTTAGTGCTTAATTTCGCATGTCTTAAATTTCGCGATCACTCTTTTTAACAACATTTCTCGAACAAAAAACAGTGTTTGTGGCCTAAATAGCGCATGTTTTGCACTATTTGAGGCTTCAAAAGGGCTTCAAAAGGGGTGAGATGTAAAGCCTTCTTAACACACCTTTATGAGGTAAAAGGTTACGAGGAACATAACCTTTTTATTGCATCTGCTGCCCTTTATCATAATCTTATCAAAATCTATTATTCGTTTTTTTAGCTGTACCCGCTTAACTTATTGCTAATGACGTAACAAATTTCACGTGCAGACGGTCTGCCGTTGCTAGAGTGCAGGTGCAAAATGACCGAAAGTTACCTCTATATGGATTTTTGGCATAGTAGGAAGTCGGTTGATATTAGATATTGGCACACTTGCTCAAAACAGTCTAATATTAACAATCTTGAGGCAGCATTAATGCACTTTCGATGCATTTTTTTCTATTTAAAGTAAGATATGCAATAATTATTAAGGAATTCTGGAAGGGTTGATCCTTTGATAGCAACGAGAACTTTTTAAACACAGAAAATTGCTGAGTTCGTTCGACTGAGATTTTTTATGAGCAGGAATGAAAATCTGGATTATTTCAGTAAAGTATCGCCGAACTCTGCATATTCTGCACATATAGTGTAAATATAAGTATACACAATAAGAAATATTTAAAATTAAATGTAGTAAATACTCTGTGTTAACTACTTATATTTACTCTGTATTGATAACCAATACTCGTTACAATAAAAAGCAATACTCGTGACACCGGCGGGCAACTCCAATGCAATACTCGGTACACTGACATGTGTATTTATTTTCAAAATGCACCGTCATCTGAGGTTCTATTGTTGATTGAACATTTACAACATAAACATTATCATCATTATCACATTTCACTCGATTCAAGTTTTTTTTCTTTTAAGGAAGCATATGTACAAAAACATCAAATTTGACTGATCCTAGCTCATTTGTCACGTGAGCAAAGAGACGAATTTTACATCCTAATTACATTTCAAAGCTATTTCTCAACATTTTTGGGTTTTCAGTAACTAGAGAAATTACTAGAAAGTATTTGTTTTTCTACAAAATTTATATGAAACCAATTCAAAATGACGAACTATCGCCACTTACTTTACCTTCTTTCCTCGTTGAAAGTCGCGAAATGGGATGAAAGTCCTCATAATATCGAGCAATATCCGGGGTTCGGTATACTGCAGTGAGTAGGTGCATATGCTAATAAGTTACTACAATAACGGTTAAGACTTGGGATTATGTTGGGTTTTTTTGTTGTTGTTTTTTTGTAATGACTTTCCGATATTGTATTTCTCAACAAAGATTATGTTAACCGTCACAAAGGACAGACCGGTTTTTAAACACATTTTTAATGTTCTAATAATAAAGAAGCAGGAATTGTATATGAGCTCATATTACAAAAAACTCTGTGTCGCCCGGAGCGGGGCCAATTTTGACCCAATAGCTATAATTTGAGCTTTATTATAGAGTTATACTAGACAATGTTTCATTCCTGTCCAAATATATAAGCTAAAAATAATTATACATCAATTATAAAAAAATTTAATGATCCCCTGGGAGGAGCCACTTTTGGCCGAATGACTATAATTTGTACTTACATAGTAGAGGTCTACTAGATAATGTTTCAGGTAAAAAAAACTAAGCTTAAGCTCTTTTTGTTTTGAAGAAGACTTACATAATAATAAATACATAATTTATAAAGAAAATCTATGTTCCCTCGGAGCGGGGAAAATTTTTATTTTATGGCTATAATGTGGTTAATTTTTGTACAGGTTCACCAGACGATGTGTTCGATAAAATATCTATGCTAAAGCCTCTATAGTATAATAGAAGGAACATTCCTTTTTTATTATATAGATAAATCCATGACTACCTGGGACGGGGCCAGTTTTGACCTAGGCTATAATTTAAACAAAGTAAGTAGAGGTCTACTAGGTAATGTTTCGTGTCAAAAAATTGATCTTCGCATCTGCTAGTTTAGAGAATATTTCTTAAGTATTTCTTAAAAACGGAAAAGCCATGACACCCCATAACACCGGGCGGGCCAATTTTGAAAAAAGGGGTATTATGTGTAAATTTTTCGCAGAGTCTTATTTGATGATGCTACACACTACATATCTAAGGTCTAGACATGCTCGTTGAGAGAAGAAGATTTTTAAAGATTTTATTTAAAAAATCTATTTATAGCCCATCTAACCCAGATGTTCAATGGAGCAGAACTATTTGAACAATTTCAGTGGAGCTTAATGCTTGTAGCATCATAGGAAAAATTCTTTTCAATTGACTTGGTGGTGTCTGAGTCAGAAGTAATGATGACAGTTATCAAAGAAGGTCAAACAATCCTAAGCGACATGCTGCTACATAACAGGTTAAATTGCAACTGTCTCATTCTTATCTATAATCATCGATAGGAAACAATTTCAAGCAACAGTCACCTTCACCCTGTAGTGTCAAAACACGATTTTTAGAGCAAGGTTATAATTCATTTCAGAACTGCAACAAACACGGCAAATTTCAGTTCTGTAGTCTTAAGAATGAACTATTATGTCATTTATAATGCATTGCGTATTTTCATAATAATTATGTTTATTGACAATCAAGGCTTGTGGTTTAATTAATCTTTGGAATTTATTTAAAAAAAGCAACCAAATAAAACCGATACTATTTAATAATTATATAACAACTGTTAAATGTTGTATGTTTTGACATAAAGGTTTTGTTCAAAAATACGCAATCAAGCGCCATAAATTAAACAGAGCAAAACTATGCTTAGTAAATTGATGATATAATACAATGAATAAGATATGTTTCTTATATTTCATTCGAACGATTTTTAAATGCATTTTAACACAACCGTACTCAATTCGATTGTTTCAAATTAACCTTTTACCCCAAGAGCATATTGCGAAAAATGGCCATTTTCATTGAAAACCCTCCTGTAACAAGTTCAAACTGCTATGAAACTATGGAAAATGCTTCAATACTGATGAAACTTAGCACAAATGTTGACTAGACCTTAGCCTCTGTAACAGCATGCTCAATTGGAAATTTCCTGTTACCATGGCAACGTGGGGACGTCTCAAAATTGCCAAAAATCACTATTTTGCATTGTCTTTTTACATCGAAACTGATTTCAAAGTGCTGCAACTTCTCAATGAATTGAAATAGAGTAAATTGCTTTTCAGCGTCGGGTACAAGTTACCCTAAGATCGTCCTGAGGCCATTTTTAGCCTGTCACATGTCCAAATTTTATTGGCGATGAGGGGGACTGTCGCCCCCCTTCAAACCTCATAACAGAAGGGGGCACGTCCCCCTTCTGGCAACCCCCTGTTGTAACATTTGGATGGGGGACGCTGCCGAAAAAGTGGTCACTTTTTAACAACATTTCTCAAACGAAAAACAGTGTCTGGGGCCTAATTATGGCATTTTTGCACTGTTTGAGGCCTCAAAAAGTGGGGGGGGGACAAAAAGCCGTCAAAACACGCTTATATGAGGGAAAAGGTTAAAATAAGAAATTAAATGACTAAATTCATTTTTAATCAACTATGTTTCCAACAAAAGAGCAATATTATTAATCGGTCATTTTGCGTTGGTGTTATTCAAGGTTATTTATGCACGTTATATGTCGAACTCTAACATTGCAATATATGGTAGAAACATAGTTAATAATAAGACCTTATAATTTCAAATATCAAATATGTATTTTAATAAACGAAGATGTTTACATTTTTATTTATGGCAAGACAAAGTAAACAAATTTGAAAGACCTGAAATTCGACCAGGTAACGCATTGTTGTTCAATATAAATGTCTTCAAATTATGATTATCATCGGGCGCTTTATTGTCGTCTGCATTGTAAAATAAGATCAAATATGTGCAAATTTGTTCAATCTATTCAAAAATGATGTAAATAAAATGCACAATCTAAAGCATAATAAAGGCCGATTTGTTCATATGTTTTGCCAAGGTTTGCTATTCCGATATTTGTTTTTGTATTTTCAAGGTTATAGAAATAATATTAATATTAATAAGGTTTGTACACATTTTTTGGACAAAGCAATTTATCATGCACAAAACATAACGGTATGGTATAAGTATATTAATACAGAACCGTACGTGAAGTACGGAATTTAGATTATCTTCCTTTCTGGAAAACACCATGAAGAAAAGAGTCAAATTCATTTGCAGCGAAGCATTTCTTTTCCAACCCACCCTCCCATTTTTTTTTTTGTGAGACATACATTCTACTTATTCAATGAAATATTTTTGTTCTCTGACACATGATAGGCTTAGTATTCACTGAAGCATATTACTGCCGAAAAGAATTTTAATTTTAGGATTATTTCTGCAAGAATATTACAGCTTATACTTAAGAAGTAAGACTTTCAATTTCATCTTCGTGGCTGCATTGTCAAATGTTTTCTGGAAGGTACAGCATTTGTTAATCGAAGGTGCTATACTGGAAAGAACTTTACTATCTTTACACCAGGCTGTCAGTAACTCATGGTGATGTGTTTTTCAAAATTGTCAAATTTTAAGATTTGAGGGGAAAACTTGAAATGGTGTGTTTTGGAGGCTGCCCGTTGATAGTGATATAAGGCACCTCACTGTTGTTTTTTGTTTAGCAAAATGTTTGCAATCACCAGACTGTCCTGCATATTTAGGCAATGAACATTTTATATTTCATGATGCAGTATCTGATCACCAGGCTGTTTTCATGTGTTTTTTTTTTCAGTTGATAAAGTAGACTTTGTTATGTTGTTTTTGTAGGCTATCAGTTGTGCCTCACTATATTTGATTTCATAATTTGCAAGCAGCCATGCACATAAATTGCCAATACAATTTAAAATAAATTTATAGAAATGATTACATCTTTTTGTTTTTATCAAGTTAGAATGTATTTTGCCCCAACCTGTTGTGCTGATAGTTACTGTGATTAAGTGCTCACACTTAAAGCCTAATCAGTAGTATTTTCTATTTTGTAATATATCATAAGAGTCAATTTTTATTTTTTTAATTGAAAACTATGCAATGTATTACAAATTTTATTTGACCAAGGATAATAAACAAAATAAAAATAATCAATAAAGCATAGTTACTGTAGGTTATAGCATAACGTTTTTGTTTTGCTCTTTTTAATGCTTTTCAGAAAGGTGTTTCGGTGCTTTCATTATTTTTTTTCTATTCTATTTTAAGGGACTGAATTAGGGGTGTTAAATAATCATAATATGTAAAAACTTTGGTTAGCTCCAAAATACTTGCACCCTACTGCATGGGACTTAATCCTGAAAAGGATGCAAAGGATTTTGGATTGTTATATTTGAAGAGCAAACCAACTGTCTAATTGAATGTCGGTTAGTCTGATAAGGTGACTTAAATATTGCAGGGAGCGAATCTATAGGCCTTTTTTCAACATTTAACTGAAATTTTGAAATATGACCTCTTCATAATTGTTGCGACGTTACATTCTTATCGAGCATAGGTTACTGAAGACTCTAACTAATTTCAAAACAAAGATAAACAAAAATAAGTCAATTAATAACACTGCCTTTAAAGCGTTATAAATGATGAGTTTAATCTGACTGTCTCTGCAATCAAGACAACTTTGTTCAATTACAAGACATTCTAACCAAATACTGGTAAATTAATGCAAACTAAGACAAATGAAAGTGGATTAAATTGGAAAGAACCTACCGAATACAAACAACTATTTTAAAACGTGGTGAAAACAAACACACACCTGTGTATTTAGGTTGTTGTTGTATTGTTACTCCTAATTTCTTTCATAGTTTATTTTTCGCATTTAAGTCGTCATTTAATTAAATTTACTAAATTAAAAGAAAAAAATGTTCTGGCTTTTCCTATATTTTATTCAAAACATTAAAAAGAAAAAAAATAATATAAATATAGCTTACATTTAAACTGATACTGAAGCTCAGTTTTCGTTTAGTTTTCTGCATTAAAGAAGAAAAGTTATTTAACTTCGATATTTAAATTTGCAACAACCCTGTTCGATCGATATAAAAAGTTTGTGTTTGTATTTATACCTATAAATAGACTACCTTGACACACTATATTTAAACATATTTACATACCTGAATGTATTTGTGTCCTCTTTTTAATAAATTTGTCATAAACTAAATAACAACCAAACATAAAATTACCTGTATTATACTTTTAAATTTATAAATTTTATTAAACCGTCACATTTTTCAATGACGATACTTCTTTTTTAAGTTTTCTCCATATTAACTCCACATAAAAGTTTACTTTATATCTATTTATCTAGAAAAGTTGACTTTATATTTATTCATCTAGAAAAGTTGACTTTACATTTATTTATCTAGAAAAGTTGACTTTATATTTATTTATCTGGAAAAGTTGACTTTATATTTATTTATCTAGAAAAGTTGACTTTATATTTATTTATCTAGATAACTTACAATGATAAATCCCGTACATTATGAAATATTTACTCCAGCACTTGAGTTGATTGGACTAAGTAATACCTAGTTTACATGACCAGACTATTTGTTCTTATAATTTAACATATAACCTCGAACCATCGATGTTTAATGAGATTGATGTGCACATTGAATATTTATTTTTAACAATTAAGCATCTCATGCGCCAGCAAAAATATATTGTGTTAAAAACCTACTTTTCTCGTTTCAGCACCCTGTTGATATTTTCCTCAGACTACGTCAGTGAACCGCATTTCTTGATTTTAGTTTTTTTTTATTGTAGAGGTATCTATTTATTATTTAAGTATAAGTTTATATCACGTTTATGATTTTAGTAATTAAACTTATTACTATATTTAATTAAAACAATTGTTTAAACTTTGACAATTAAAGTATTAGTTTCCGTAATTCATAAGTTATCATTTATGTTTTTATTTTCAATTTCTGTTAATGTCATCGCCATTGTGGAAATGTTCATACGGTTTAATCTGTTTTTTTTAATAGCGCTTCGCAGTTCGAGGTTAATATATTAAGTGGTAAGTACACGTAGTGTTAACAAACAAAGGCCACGCGGTTTAGTATAATTCTCTACAAAAGACAAAAAATATTTTTAATTTCAGTATAATATGTCCACGTTTGCACAAATATTTTTCATGGAAAATAGAGGAAAATGCCAATAATATGATAATATTGCTGTTAACTTTACGACAAATCATTTATCATTTACTTGTCAATGATAATGTTTATTGACAATCAAATTTAAAAAGACAATGTTTGTATCTTTTTAAAACTTAAGAAATAATAAAATCAGACCGATAGTATATATATAACAACCTTTAAATGTTATATCGTTCCAAAATAGGCAACCAAGCACCATAAACAGAGACATATATGCAAATAAATTGGAGATATAATATTATCAATAAAATATGTATCAAACATGTGCCAAAATCATTTGAACGATTTCTTAAATGCATTTCAGCAAGTATCAACCATATACAATTCGATTGTTTCCATTCAAAATATGAAATTAAATGACTTACGTTAAAATCCATTTTTCATCAAATTTACTATGTTTCCAACAAAATAGCTATATTAGTTACCGATTGTTTTGCGTTGATATTACCAAATATTATATATGTACGTAGTATTTCGAACTCTAACATTGCACTAGGTGAAAGCTAAAGTTGATTACAAACTATTCAGCACCTCCCAAATATCAAATTACACTACATTATTAGGTTTAATTGTTATATACCGTATCATAAACGAATCGTTTTACATTTCTATGCGTCAAATGACAAACTTAACACATTTTGTATGACCAACTGAACTAAACGACATGTTATGTTACGGAAATCAGATAAAATTATGTTACTACTTATCACACGGCTTCCTTATATTGACTCGTTTATGTATCTTTTTTTACATTATGTTGTCATGTAAATGAATACTTTGACATGACTGTCAATATACTTTTTGATTTATATTTTTATTTCTGCAAATTCAAGTAGAATAAAACATATAAATAATATACATATAAGTAAGTTACAAATGTGATTGAATAGGTAACAGATTTTGCTAAATAATTGACATGATTTTATGTATCTAAACGGATGCAACTTGTTTTAAATGTTTAAGATTTTAACATTATAGTAAACCACTAACCTTTAAATGCATCACTTGTTTGATCGTATTCCCCATAAATAGATAAACAATCATGGGAATTTTAATCATAATTATTAAGACTATTTAGCTTGTTCTGAAACTAAATTACCCAAGAATATAATAAAATGCATTAACTTATATGTAAATAATGTCAATTTTGTTAGTTTAAAATTCATTTTTGAAATTGTGCACGTTTGGGTCACACGTTGTAGTCACTCGGCTAACAGCATGGATTTATACAAAACATACGAACCTATCTGATTTGTACGAGAGGCGCGACATCACTGAGCATAAATCATCTTGCCAATAATTTTATGTTTTCTCTTTTGTAAAATTATCTTAATATGATTTTACTGTCATTATTTACTTCCCTGTAGTCGTAATTAGAATACTCCCAACAATGTAGCTACTTATGCTCGACAAACAGTTTGGTAACTTCTGTGCTGTTACTAAGTATATGTACGATTTAACTCTTGCAAGTTTCCAATTGAATGTCTCCAAACTATGACATTATAACTTTTGAATCATTCGGCGTTTATTTTTTTTGTCGTTTACATTGCAGAATAAGATTTAAAATGCACCGCATATTTTTGTAAATATTCTATACAAGTAATGTTAATCTAGGAAACACATTAAAGCGACCGATTTTGTTTATATGTTTTGCCAAGTTTCTTTTTTTTTTCATTTCTAATGTTTTATATTACAAAGTAATATATTGATTAAATTAAACATATATGAGTCCTTATACTTAAACAAGTTTAGTACTATTAAACATTTTGAAACTATGTTTTTGCAATATTTTCCTGATCATTATTTTAAGCTTACAGGTATAGTTAATAATTGGTGAAATGTATCAGAAAACATACCTTTTGTGGCTTCATGCAGATGAATACCTACCGTCCGTCAATTGTGTTTCCTGCGCCGACATGTATATACCGTTACAGCTGTCGACGCTTGAACTGCTGTCTGCCCATTTGATTGTACGGTGTGTAGCTCATGTGAGTTAAAAAACCTTGTTAACATTCTAGTAATTACATTTCTGACTCAATTATCATCAAACGTGGTCAGGATGCTTGTCTAGGTAATTGCTCTCATGAGTTTGAACATGGATCATCTCGGATGAAAAAATAGGTCACAGTAGCTAAAAACAGAAAAATCTTGTTAACACTCTAGTGGCTACTGTTTTGATCCAAATATCCTGAAAATTGGTCTGAAAGATTGTTATGATGATTTCTATGTCAATTTTGAATATGGGTCACCTGGGGTTAAAAACTAGGTCACACTGCTCAAATATGGATAGTCCTTGTTCTTCAATTCACCAACGGTAAACAACCAATGTCCAATGTTTTTTTAGAGTTGAGTGGAGATGAGAACCTTTGCTAATCAGTGTTAATTTTGAACATGTTTATATTCGTTTTATTATGTCTTTAAGGTACGATTATAAATGCGTGGTAATGTTTTGTCCTTAGAAATGACTTTTGATAGTTTAAAAAATAGAAAAGTGTTCATTCTTTCTCTTTTCTAAACGTTTTTGATAGAAAAGGTAGATTTGATACATGTCTTTGCATGTTTTAATATTTCAATCTAGGTTTTGATAATTGAGCAATATTTAAGATTTACATGAGGACAAAAAACAACACATTTTCTTCATACATTTACAGCAGCTATATGCAAAAATAAAAAACGGTCACAAGTTCTTTATGAATGAGATGCATTTATGTTTGCTTCAAATGTGTGACATTAAATAAAAGTATAAATATAATGACGTTATTACAATTTCTTTCAAATACATTCAATTTGTATGTTTTAAAATAAACAACAAATAATTTAAAATTCTTGCAAACATGTTCAAGTTTGTTAACTTGTCGATAGTATTAAGGAATAAAGATGATTACAGTTGATAGTAACCGATATAGATATGAACCTTCTCATTCTCTTTCATATAATACAAACACATACACCTATTTAAAAAGTTCCTTGACCCAAATATGGCATGTATAATGATCGATATCTTGATTGTTCAAGTTTTATTTACAAAACAAACTTAAACTCAAACAATTTATAAAAAAAAATGTTCATGGCTAGTAGCCAACCACTTATTACACTCAGGTGACGATTTTGAGATAATGAATTCATTTTACATGTATATATTTTCAAATCTCACTAGGAAGACCGGATATTATTGAAAGTCAAGCATAAATGAATCAATCTTAATAATTTTTATTCAAATATCTTGCCAAACCCTCATGTACCGCATCCATACCTAGAATGTATTAGTCAACTAAAAGTTTAAATTGGAAAAATAAACTCCCTAAAACACACACTTTAAAGCCAATGTGGTAGTGAAGTCAAAACAACTAATTTAAGGTAGTACACTTCTAATGTATTTTCTCCACTTTGAAAAGTATTTAATTAGGCTAGAATCACTGTCAAGTGTATTGAAAATGAGGGGCATGGGTTCAAGCCCCAGAAGGGCCACCTTTTTTTACTTTTTTTTTCTTTTTAACATTTTTATATGTATCTCTCAGAACCCTTATGGAAGAAAAACGTGTTTGATTTTAATTATATAATTATTGTAGGTATTTATTTGCTGAAACATGACAAATTTAATGGCAAATATGATACCAGATATTGTCATAGTTTAATAAAAATAAAAACTACACCGTGACGGTAAAAGTATATTATATTTTGCAAGACAACTAAATATACATTTAAGAAAAGTTAGGCAAACTTTGAAAACTGCCCCTCATTTTGGTAAACTTAAGGGATATTTTGAATAAGGCTTTTTACATAGGGAAATGGTCAAATAAGTGTTTAAAGTGGGTGGGGTAGGGTTACATTTTTATTTAAACATTATGTAAAACATTTTGTTTAGAAACAATCATTTTGATCGTTTAATTTGTTACCTGAATGTAATGTCATTTTCACATATTTTCTCCCCCCCCACGACATTAAATGACGTTGTTCTACTAGCACCATGTTATTATTGTCCTCAAACAACGTAAATGAACGCCTGAATATAAAAACTTCCCATGACAAGAAACAAGTAGCATTGTAAAGTATAAACAAAAACAGATATAAAATTAACATGTGAATCTTAAAGTTATATTACAAAGTTCATATTTGCATCTACACTAGATCATTTCTAAATAAAAAACATTACATGTTAATAATGTAAAGGGGAAACAACAGTTCCAAAGGAACCATTTTTGACCCTAGGGCCTTTATTTGAACAAACTTCGTAGACACCCACAAAAAGATGTTTCACTCAAATAGATAAATAGATTGTGTACGTTTGTCTCACACGATGCATGTACCGTGGGTAGTGACCTGACTTACAACAAGGATTATAATTACAAAACAGTAGCTTATTTGATTTGTACGAGGGTGTGTAACCCCTGAGGATAAATCATCTTGCGAATAATTTGATTTTTCTCCATAATCTTTCTCTTTGGTATCAGATTAAGCAAAATGAGAAAATACTTTTCCTGTCCTGTCCCCAATATGGAATCTGGATATGATGTTTCATTATAATCCCATTCCCTGTCGTCGTAATAAGTAAATCCCCCAAAAATAGATCAATCAACGGTATGGTCTAGTTTTATCTACGATAAACAGCGCGGTAACTGCTGTGTAGGTAACACATACACAATGAACCTGCACTCCTGTTAACGCACTAAACCTTTGTTGATACTTTGAGACATTTTCAAAAGAAAGCTTATCATCGGGCGCTTAATTGTTTTGTCGTCTGCAATGCAAAATTAGTTCAACAATGTACGGGGTATGTTAATTACATTTTTTTAACAAAATGTTAATCTAATAAATAATCAAAAACATAATGGTGGCCAAATTTGTTTATATGTTTTGCCAAGTTTCTCCATTCCGTTTTGTGTAATATTAGTATTAATTACAGTTTAAATAAAAGAGTACTTACACATAAAGCTAGTTCAGTAGACTAAGTGTTTAATAGTTTGAAATATGTTATAATAGTCATTTTTAAACTGACAACCTATGCATTGTGCATTACAAATTATATTATGACAAGGGATCGTAAGCAAAGAAGAAAAAGTCATAATAACATGATTACGTTTAAGTTTTCTTTTCATTCATTTATTTTATAAAATGTGTTACAGAAATGTGTATCAGAGCTTCTATCATTTTATTCATTCTATCTTTAAACGTAAATATAAACTATATTTTCTATTTCCAAAGAATGTGTCACATACAAAATATCGACCAGACAAAAAATAACCTAAATAACAATTGAACGTGATCCAGAATGACGCTGCTGGCGTTATGCTAATTAACTTTATTATAACGCGAGCTACCTATGACTCGAGAAAACAAATACACTGCACTAAATGAATAATATTCCAATTATCTACTACGTGCGCCAACGATAACTGTACATGCGCTTGCGATTGTACTACGTGGCTGATAACGTGACATGTGATAGATGTAAGGCGATAACAATCATGTCTATTGTTTTATCATCATCCAGCACTAAAGTATTTAGTGGGGTATTGGTCTGAGAATATCTGTCGGTCCGGCCGACTAGCAATCTGGCTCTCTGTACCTTAGGCTGTCTGTGTTGATTAGCATAAATTTAAATAAAACATAAAACAAGATATAATGGCAATAAATGTGTTATACAGTTATAGATATACATGTTGTAAGTACATAATATAGTAACACATATTAAAACTATGTAATTGTGTTAGAACTGAGCAACTATATAATTATGGATGGACAAATTAGATTTATACTTACTATTATGATAAAAATAAAATCGATAACTATGACATGTTGTGAAAGTAAGTAATAAGACATATGTCTACAAAGTATTGAACAGGAACAATTTGAAGACAAAGAACACATAAGCAATCAAATAGAATAGAGTAGATTAAAACAGAATCCCTAAAGAAAGTTATCAAGCCATAAACACTGTATACAATTATTTCAGTCAATTTTATGAGTCCTATCTTATTGAATATTACATTATAATGGTTTAAACATCTCTTTACAATGTTCAGTGATACAGTTTCAGATTTAAAGAAGAAATGTACTAAGATTATAACAAAGTAAAAATATTCAAGAATATATTATGATAATTTACATTATTTGCAATTAATGATTTGTTTGCCATTTTGTCATCATTTGCCACTTAAATGCTACTGCGTTACTGTTTCAGAAACGGCTTTTCAAACAGTATTTTACCTCTTCTAAGTAATGTATCTTGATTGTGAGTGACGTACGTAATGTTTAAATTACTTCATTATTCACCTCACAGTATTTTTCTTTTCAAATACATTTTAAAAATGGTCACGCAAATGAAAATGTAGCTGTTAATTAAATATTCACCTAATAAAGGCACAGTAGTTAACAAGCAGGTCACATTTCTAGATTTGATATAATGCAATGTGATTGGTATTTTTGTAGTCTGGACAAACTACAATATGATGAAATGCTTTTAAAAGTGAAATGTATGTACCTTAATATAAGAAATCATATAACCCCAAATCTCCCACAATTAAAATTGGCGTGGAGACAAAGCACGCTAATTAGCTCGGCGGGGATGCGGGACGAAAACACACTAATTAGCGAGGGCGCGCGGCGAAATTTTATTTATTTAACTTTGCCCCGCGCACCCGCTAATAAGCGTGTTTTCGTCCCGCGACCCCGCCGTTTTATTTCTTAAATCTCGTTCCGCGCCCCCTTGGGGCGAAGTTTTATTTATTAAATTTCGCCCCGCGCCCTCGCTAATAAGCGTGTTTTCGCTGTGCGCCCCCGCCATTTTAACTTGTTAATTTTCGACTTTTCGCTTGGCCGGGTCGCGGGGCGAAAACACGAATGGCACAAATCAGCCACCATACGTGTCTCATACTCGTAAGCGTTCATAATGACTTAACATTCCACGATTTAAAAATAAGTTGATATCCTATTTCGTAAACATGGTTACTATTTCATTCATATTAGATTAAAACGTTGATAATTAATGGCTTATAGCCAACCAGATATATTGTATAAATAACAACTAGAATAAAGAAGGTTAGTGTGCTCCGCCCACATTTAGATATTTTTGAACAAGAGATTACGCAAAAAAACTGTATCAATGTCATGTAAATTTGTGACCAGGTGCGCTCAAGCCCATATACTTAAATAAAAGTAATGGCCAACCACACTGGCCCCAGCCAGCAGTCAGTATAAGGGTCCAATACAACAAAAGGCTGTGATCGAGTATACAATATATATTTCTCAAACCCTGTAAATTAAACAAATAAAACATATTACTAAATAACAAAAGTACAATACATTTATTGATGTATGATATATGAGTTTAAACACATATAACTATATTATGTTATAAATTCACACTGTGGTCAAGTCAGCCAGCCTAGAAATATCTTTAGTCCTTACTTAAAATAATTAATGAACATATTGACAACCTTAAATGAAATTAAACAAAGAAAACATATATTTACAAACCAATTGTGGATCAGGTTTCATATATAGGTAATACACCTCTCCTCACTGACTCTTACTGTGCTCTATTAACTGTAAATGGTTAAATGACAAGTGATAATACAAGATAGTAAATAGTGATGTACCAATTACCAAATTATTAGAAATATAAGCTGCCATCTTGATTACAATGTACATGTCCAATATACATGTTTACACAAATACTAATTTAATACAAATAAAGCATTGCACATTTGTGACTCAAAAAGATGAATCAATAGTAATAAATAAGACCAACCAACCTCAACCTTCAATTTCCAAGAAACACCAAAATAGTTATAATAAAATTGATAAAGTTCAGCAAAGCTTGTTCACTTTTGACTTCTCAGAACCAAGACTTTTGCAAGAGTGAACACTATATCACATGACCACAATAATTGGTTCAAAAACAGCGATAATTCAAATGCTTGACTAATCACTCAAATTTACAATGAAAGGGAGATTATAGACAACTCTGTAAAAATAGAATGCGAAAAGTTTAAAATAAACGAAAAGACCAAAAACACGAACTGGTTACACACTTTTCCTCTTTCTAGAATGACGTCCCGTCATTGCCTTATCATAACACGTAGGGCACAAAATGGGCGCAATTTAACGAAACTATTGCCATTTGTTACAAGCGTAACACTAAGTAACTCCTACGTAACGCATGTGAATTCCGTAACATTTGTAACAAGTTTGTTGCTTGAATTTCTTATCTGTGTAATTTCATTTCACTCGAAACTCTCGTAACATTTGTAACAATGCTTTAACAATGCTGTAACAACCTTGTAACATCTATGCAACCTTATTAATTCCGATTTTTGGTCATTTTCAAGGCTTGTTCTGTAACATTTGTAACAACCTGTAACATTTGTAACAATTATCTGTGAAATTTTCATTTCACTCCAAATTCTTGTAACACTTGTAACAATGCTGTAACAATGCTGTTACAACCTTGTAACATCTATGTAACCTTATTAATTCCGAATTTTGTCCTTTTTCAAGGCTTGTGCTGTAACATTTGTAACAACCTGTAACATTTGTAACAATTATCTGTGAAATTTTCATTTCATTCTCAACCTTCGTAACATTTGTAACAATGCTGTAACAACTACGTAACAACCTTGTAACATCTATGTAACCTTATTAATTCCGATTTTTAGTCATTTTCAAGGCTTGTTCTGTAACACTTGTAACAACCTGTAACATTTGTAACAATTATCTGTGAAATTTTCATTTCATTCTCAACCTTTGTAACATTTGTAACAATGCTGTAACAACTACGTAACAACATTGTAACATCTATGTAACCTTATTAATTCTGATTTTTGGTCATTTTCAAGGCTTGTTCTGTAACATTTGTAACAACCTGTAACATTTGTAACAATTATCTGTGAAATTTTCATTTCACTCCAAATTCTTGTAACATTTGTAACAATGCTGTAACAATGCTGTAACAACCTTGTAACATCTATGTAACCTTATATATTCCGTTTTCTTACCATTTTTAAGGCTTGTGCTGTAACATTTGTAACAACCTGTAACATTTGTAACAATTATCTGTGTAATTTTTATTTCATTCTCAACCTTCGTAACATTTGTAACAATGCTGTAACAACTACGTAACAACCTTGTAACATCTATGTAACTTATTAATTCCGATTTTTGGTCATTTTCAAGGCTTGTTCTGTAACATTTGTAACAACCTGTAACATTTGTAACAATTTTCTGTGAAATTTTCATTTCACTCCAAATTCTTGTAACATTTGTAACAATGCTGTAACGATGCTGTAACAACCTTGTAAAATCTATGTAACCTTATTAATTCCGTTTTCTGACCATTTTTTAGGCTTGTGCTGTAACACTTGTAAACAACCTGTAACAATTGTAACAATTATCTGTGAAATTTTCATTTCATTCTCATCCTTCGTAACATTTGTAACAATGCTGTAACAACTACGTAACAACCTTGTAACATCCATGTAACCTTATTAATTCCGATTTTTGGTCATTTTCAAGGCTTGTTCTGTAACACTTGTAACAACCTGTAACATTTGTAACAATTATCTGTGAAATTTTCATTTCAATCTCAACTCTCGTAACATTTGTAACAATGCTGTAACAACTACGTAACAACATTGTAACATCTATGTAACCTTATAAATTCCGATTTCTGACCATTTTAAAGGCTTGTGCTGTAACACTTGTAACAACCTGTAACATTTGTAACAATTATCTGTGAAATTTTCATTTCATTCTCAACCTTCGTAACATTTGTAACAATGCTGTAATAACTACGTAACAACCTTGTAACATCTATGTAACCTTATTAATTCCGATTTTTGGTCATTTTCAAGGCTTGTTCTGTAACACTTGTAACAACCTGTAACATTTGTAACAATTATCTGTGAAACTTTCATTTCATTCTCAACTCTCGTAACATTTGTAACAATGCTGTAACAATGTTGTAACAACCTTGTAACAACTATGTAACCTTATTAATTCCGTTTTCCGACCATTTTTAAGGCTTGTGCTGTAACATTTGTAACAACCTGTAACATTTGTAACAATTATCTGTGAAATTATCATTTCATTCTCAACCTTCGTAACATTTGTAACAATGCTGTAACAACTACGTAACAACCTTGTAACATCTATGTAACCTTATTAATTCCGTTTTCTGACCATTTTAAAGGCTTGTGCTGTAACACTTGTAACAACCTGTAACAATTGTACCAATTATCTGTGAAATTTTCATTTCACTCCAAATTCTTGTAACATTTGGAACAATGCTGTTACAATGCTGTAACAACCTTGTAACATCTATGTAACCTTATAATTCCGTTTTCTGACCATAAACGGAATAAGTAAGGTTACATAGATGTTACAAGGTTGATACGTAGTTGTTACAGCATTGTTACAAATGTTACGAAGGTTGAGAATGAAATGAAAATTTCACAGATAATTGTTACAAATGTTACAGGTTGTTACAAGTGTTACAGCACAAGACTTAAAAATAGTCAGAAAACGGAATTAATAAGGTTACATAGATGTTACAAGGTTGTTACGTAGTTGTTACAGCATTGTTACAAATGTTACGAAGGTTGAGAATGAAATGAAAATTTCACAGATAATTGTTACAAATGTTACAGGTTGTTACAAGTGTTACAGCACAAGCCTTTAAAATGGTCAGAAATCGGAAATTATAAGGTTACATAGATGTTACAATGTTGTTACGTAGTTGTTACAGCATTGTTACAAATGTTACGAGAGTTGAGATTGAAATGAAAATTTCACAGATAATTGTTACAAATGTTACAGGTTGTTACAAGTGTTACAGAACAAGCCTTGAAAATGACCAAAAATCGGAATTAATAAGGTTACATAGATGTTACAATGTTGTTACGTAGTTGTTACAGCATTGTTACAAATGTTACGCCAACTGGGATTGTAATGAACATTTTTACTGACTTTTAACCAATGATTTCAAAACACATTTAAATATAGGACCTTAAGTGTTACAGCCTTTATATATGTTACATTGATGTTACATACATGTTACTTAGAGTTATTCTTGTAACATATTAGAAGAGTTTCATTAAATTGCGCCCATTTTGTGCCCTATCTCAGCATTAATATGTATTTTGTTTATCATAATAAATAAAAGTACTATTGTTAAATATTTGCTTTTCATTGACACAATGAACGATTTATTTATATAAGATATAAATATAATATCAATTATTATACAAAACAATAAATTATTAATATACTAAAGGTATAAATGCTTATCAGTTGATAATATTGTAGTGTTAGAGAAGTTGATAGCATTAGATGTAGCAGCGTCATTGTAGTGACGTTGAGCCATGACATTTCATGACATCATTGGTGACATCATAGTACTTGACGACAGACATTAGGATAGAGATAGGGCACAAAATGTAATCCTAATGTCTGTCGTCAAGTACTATGATGTCACCAATGATGTCATGAAATGTCATGGCTCAACGTCACTACAATGACGCTGCTACATCTAATGCTATCAACTTCTCTAACACTACAATATTATCAACTGATAAGCATTTATACCTTTAGTATATTAATAATTTATTGTTTTGTATAATAATTGATATTATATTTATATCTTATATAAATAAATCGTTCATTGTGTCAATGAAAAGCAAATATTTGACAATAGTTCCTTTTTTTATTATGATAAACAAAATATATATTAAACATGTAACATAATACACTTACATATGTGAATACAGACAAACCTGTAATAAAGGACATATGACAATATAGACAAACCTGTGATAGGGGACATATATAAATACAGATAAACTTGTAATAAGGGACATATATAAATACAGATAAACCTGTAAAAATACATATCTATATACAGACACACCTGTAAAGAAAAACACAAAATGAACATTTCATTACTTTTCCTCCCCTCTGTCAAAATAATGCGTGCTCGCTGATGAAACTATATAGTTTAAAATGTATGGCAAAAAACAGCTAAAAATAATAAAATACAATTTAATATATCAACACTTGACAATACAAAATAACATAAAATGAAGCTACCACTTCAAAGTTACATCTATTACTTTCTTTGCAACATCCTCATCAACATTATCAAGGACACCTGAAAATGTAATGGCACGAAGAGCATGAAGTTTCTTGTCGAAAGCTTGCGTTCATTGAACGCCGCCTTTCCTTGTTGATCTTGTTTATCATATTTTTTGAATTCCTAACATGACATACTCATTATATTTCTCCGGTGCCTTGCGGTGTCTTTCTGAGCGTCTTGTTGGCTCTGTCGGTAATGTTCGTCTTCTCTTTCTTTTCGGTATGACATCTTCTACTGTGTTGTCAATATTCTCTTGTTCTTCTGTAGTGTCTTGTGTAGTTGTTACTGTGTCTTCTTGTGTATCTGTTTCATCTATATGTAGAGGTTCTTGACATACCATACCATACCTGTATTACTAAGATCATCTTCCTCATGATGAACTTCATCACCTTCAACTCCATCAATATTGGTCTGTGTTATGCCAATGTCTGGCTGATCTTCGATGCTCGGTTCTTCCATCCCTGACTTTGAGTCTCTGACCCACGGGCGTCCCCGTGTAAAACTGTCTGTTAGACAAGCAAAACACCATCCTCATCGTCAGAACTCTCAATGGTGACGTCACCTTCTCTCACTTCTTTGGATGCATCCATTTCATTTCTGTCTTCTGTAACTTCTATTTCTTCTTTGTCATCTTTCATTTCACCACCTCCTGTTTTCCTCACCTGGTAGTTCACCAGATATAAATGATTGCGGTGCAGCTTTCTGACCTTTCCTGTTTCATTTCCTTCCAATTCAAATACTGGTATGTCTTCTATAGGTTGCCTTATTACTGTCAACAGTTCTCTTCATATTTGTCTGCTTTTTTATGTTTTCCTTCTTCTCTAGATAATTTCTTGACTAAAACTTGATCTCCTTTCTCTAGTTTAACTCCTCTAATCTTCTTGTCATAGTAGTATTTTTGTTTCTCTTTAGTTTATTACACAAGACTGTACTATCTCTCTGGTTTTCTTCATCCTTTCTCTAAGTTCTTCAATGTATTTCTGAGTGTGTCTTGTTTCTGGTTCTTCTCCTGCCAATTCAAACATAGCATCTATTGGTAGTTTTGGTTTCCTTAAGAACATCAATTCAAAGGGCGAAATTCCTGTAGATACATGTGGGGTACAATTGTAAGCGAAGACTAATGGATCGATGTATTTTTTCCAGTCAGGTTTCTGCGAGTTCTCCAGTGTTCCCAGCATGCTTAGCAATGTCCGGTTAAACCGCCCTGGACCCGAATTTCCTTGTGGGTGGTAAACTGTTGTGTGTTAGTGGCTGACTTTCTTCGCAAGCATCTGTCACATTTTTTAACCCATTTCTATATACATGAAGTCATTCCTGGCCAAAAGAAACGCTGACGAATTAGTCTTGTTGTTCGTTCTATACCAGGATGGCCAATGTCTGTGTGCATGCCCTTTAAGATGACTCATCTATAGCATTCAGGAACTATCAATTGTTCAATCTTTTCCTCATTATCTTCTTTTTTCCTAAACAAAATACCTCTCTTCACCCTAAAACTCTTGAAATTCATCTTCATTATCTGGTCTTCTTTGGTAAATACAAATTGTCCTAACCACCTCTGTATCCATGTTGCTATCATCATCAACCTTTTGATAGAGATAACGACTTAGAGCATATGCATCTACATTGCTTGTACCAGGACGGTAAAGAATTTCAAAGTCGAACTCCCCTAAGGCTGCAGCCCATCGCTGACCTGTTGCATCTTATTTTGGAGATGTCAGAATGTGTGCCAAAAGGGTTGTTATCAGTATAGCATTTGAAATGTTTTCCTGCTAGGTAACATCTTAACTTGTCCGTAATTGTTCACTTTAAAGCTAAAAATTCGAGCTTGAATGCAGAATACTTCCTTTCTGACTTAGATAGTGAACGGCTGGCGTAAGCAACCACACGTTTACGATCTCCATCTTGTTGGTAAAGAATCGCACCGAGACCAAGGATCGAAGCATCTGTATGAAGTTCGAACGGCTTGTCGAAGTCAGGGTAAGCGAGTATTGGAGGGGATGACAGGATAACCTTCAACTTATCAAAAATCCCTTGCTCGTGCTCTGTCCAATTCCATTCCTTGGTGTTTTCTCTTTGCCTTGGACCTTTCTTTGTAGATGGATGTGGGATCAGTTCCGCAAGAGGACGTGTTATTTTTGCGAAGTCGTTGATGAATCTCCTGTAATATCCAGCAAAGGCTAAAAAAGAAATGTAATTCCCTCTGGTGTTGATGGTGTTGGCCAATTTTCTTACCTTGTCAATAATCTAAGAGGGGTCTGTCTCTATAGCATCCCATGCTGGACAACATGTCCAAGAAAGTTAACTCTTTCCTTGAAAAAGAAACATTTCTCTTGTGCAAGCTTTAAATCACATTCCTTCAATCTTGTCAAAATTTGGTCCAATCTTTCAAGGTGTTCCTCAAATGTGTTACTGTAAACTATCAAGTCATCTTGGTAAATTATATAAGTTTTCAAGTTCATATCCCCTAAACAATCCTCCATGAGACGTTGATATGTTGCTGGGCTATTAGTAAGTCCGAAAGGCATCTTGTTATATTCGTAGAATCCCAATGGTCCAACTGTGAAACTTGTCCGCTCTTTATGTGACTCTTCAACCTCAACTTGATGGTATCCACTCTCCATGTCAATGGTAGTAAAGTAGCGGGCTCCATGCAGAGAGTCATGTACTTCCTCAATTCTCGGTAAGGCATAAGAATCCTTGACTGTTCTTTCATTGAGCTTGCGATAATCCACACAGAGTCTGATCTTTCCATTCTTCTTTCTAAGTAAGACTGTTGGTGATGCGAAAGGTGATTTGGATGGTCGTATAACTCCGGAAGACAAAAATTGTTCAAGATGGTCTCTAACCTCATCAACCATAGTTGGTGGGGTTCTTCTATGCCTCTCTTTGAAGGGAGTTGGGTCTATCAGGTCGATCCTATGTTTAATTCTATTTACATTGTCCAATATCTGTGTCACTTGTACTGAATATGTCTTTATGTCTCATCAATAATTCTCTAAGTTTCTCTTGTTGTAGTTTATCAAGGATGTTTTCCTGATCGATGTTCAATTCTGTGACTATCTTCCTTCTCTTCTTTTCTTATTCTTCTTCTTCAACTCTATCAATAACATCATCTGCAATTGTAACAGGCTGTAACTCACAAAGTGTTGATTTTGGTGAAATGGTTACTGTATTAGTTGTTAAATTAGACAGACTTCTCTTGAGTTTAAATAATTGTAGTTGATGATACTTGGTTCTACATCAATGAAGTCTGGTAAAGCTGTATCACTTGCTTCTTGCATTATAGCTACAGTTGGTTTATAATCAATATTCTTGTCAATGTATCCCGTAATAGTAATTGTCTCATTGGGTTTGATGGTAATCTTGTGAGGCATTGCACTCTTCACTATTCCTAATCGGTTCTTGTTCTGTCTAAGTGTCCTTTCTCTTATTGTCATTGTCCCGAAACATGCGTACCAAGGATATATAAGTTTTGCTACTTGTAAATATCTCTGACCATATTTCTTTTCACAATCTTCTTGTAGTTCGGTGAGAATGTTGGTTCCAATAATGACAGATGCTGTAGTTGGTGTCTGGTGAGATTAAAAATAAAGCTGGTTGTTTCCTATTATATGTGATTCCTTCTGTTTCTATTTCTGTTTCAATGTATCCTTCATATGGTAAGATGTTTCCACTGGCACATTCTATGTATAAAACTTCTGAAACTGGTCTAATTTCAATGTCCTTCAAAGTATCTTCATAAAATGATTTCGATATAACGCTGACTGAGCTGCCTGTGTCCAAGAGTACATTGACGGTATTACCATTGATGTTGATTTTGGCTGTGTAAGTATCTCCAACTAATTTAGGACCTTGATGTTTGCCTGTGCTCATGTCTGGTCCTTCGACGAGAGCACTTATTCTTTTAAATTCTTCTTTATCTGTATTTCCTTGAATCTGTCTGGCAGTCACTAGCATAGTGCCCTTTCTCACCACATCTGTAACATAACAATGATGGAGTATTGTATCCAACTGGACAATCTCTGGCAGAATGTCCTCTTCCACCACATTGATGGCAAGCTCCTCTAAAGGTATTGGTGGCTAATGGTCTTGATTGTTCATAGATGCCTCTTCCTCTACCTCTACATCCTCTTGTGCTATTTCCTCTACCTCTTCCAAATGGTCTGGTAAATTGTTGATGTTGATATGTGTATGCAGGATTTTTCTTATTCAATTCTAGTTGCTCTATTTTCTGCTGAAGTTGTTTAACAGTGTCTTCAAGTCGGTTTAAATCACTCTTCTCATCAACCTTCTGAGCTACATTGCAAGTCTTTGGTTTGGAATCTTGCAACTTCAATTCAGCTTCTAATTTTCTCAGTTCCATTTTAAATCTGTCATAGTCTGGGATTGTGTCGAATTTATACTGTCGCAAATATGATTTCAAGTCCTCGATTCTCAATCCTTGGTAAGCATTGTATCAAATATTGTTTTTATTGCTTGACAACTAGCTGTGTAATTCATGCTGACGTACATCTTCTAAATTTCACAGATGTACCTTGAGCTGTCATTATTCCTTGTGTACATGAATTCAAACTTCCTCGTTCGAACTGTTTCTTGCTTGTCAATACTTCCAGTATTGTAACGATTAAGTTGTAATGCTTAACATCTATCAACTCTTGCTTCACCTGTTCCAGTCTCCTTACACAAATTACTCACTGGCGTAACTTTGAACGCTACTTCTAACTCCCAAGTAAATGTTCATCAAATTTAAGAAGTTGTATGCCTCCTCCAACAAAGATTTCTCCGACCCTCAAAACTGAATGCTTCTCCATCGCGCTTCACCTTAATCTCGCACATTCTCCTGAAAAATATGAAAAGTTTGGGTAATTTGTAGGCTCCTGTGGTATAGGTATGGTGACTGCTACGCGGGAGGAATTTACTACTTAGGTTAATATTAGTTTGATAGGTTTCTGAGAGGTATAGTGCGGTTGCTTGGAGTATCGCTCCAGTGGTGACTCCAGTCTGTGCAATACAGAATGTGCTCTTCCTCATATGTACACCAAATTAATGTAAATAAATAATAGTATGAGCCACACCACATGGCTCCAGCTTTAGCATAATCCAAGTATGAATGTGTCCAGGTACAAACAAAAGAGCTCGTGATCGGTTATACTATGATATATTTCTCAAACCTAGTATATAGAAAACATAATATACTAAATAACAAAAGTAACTATAACACTATTATTAGAATGATATGATATATGAGTTTAAACACTATTAGAACTATATTAGTTTGAAAGTCCACACTGTGTCAAGTCACCAGGCTAGTATACTTTAGTCCTTATAATATTAAATTTGTTAAAATGAACTCTGATACCCTTAAACAAGAGAAACATTAATTTAGCTACCTAATTTGTGGGATTCGGTGTGGTCATATCTTCAGAGTAATTCGCTACTTCTCTGTTACACTTTTTTACGCTCTTCTTGCTCTGCTTGATTTAACTGTAAATGGTTAAATGACAAGTGATAAATACAAAGAATATAAAATAGTTGATGTACCATTACCCAAATTATTAGAATATAAGCTGCCATCTTGATATTCAACAATAGTACATGTCCAAATATATACATGTTTACACAAATACTAATTTGTAATACAAATATAAGCATTGACTCATTTGTGACTCAAAAAAGATGAATCAATAGCAATAAATAAGACCAAACCAACCTCACCTTCAATTTCCAAAGAAACACTCAAAATATGTTATAAATACAAATTTAATACAGTTCAAGGTCAAAGTTAGTTTCATTTTGACTCTCAGTACCAAGAACTTGCTGCAAGAGCTGAACACTGATATCACGATGACTCACAATTAAATATGGCTGCAAAAAACAGCGGTGAATTCAAATGCCGTTTGACTAATCACTCAAATTTACAATGAAAGGGAGATTATAGACAACTCCGTAAAAATAAAATGCGAAAAGTTTAAAATAAACGAAAAGACCAAAAACACGAACTGGTTACATATTTATATTACCGGACTACGTCATTGTAAATAAAGTATATCTCAACGTCAAATGATAGATGTAACAAATATCCTATAATAAGTGATATTTGCTCAATTACGCCGTTTACATGACACAGATATTTGTTTCTAAGATTAAACATATTTTCTCTCACCTGATATATTTATTTAGTTGTATGTTTCCGATCTATAATTGTGAACGTTAAGTATATAATCAGCATCATATGAGGCTTAACATTCAATGTGCATTTAATAAACTACTCTTGGCGTACTTGTCCAACACCCTGTTAACATTGCCCTTGGACATCAAATAAACCGCATTCTGTATTTTTATTAAGTTAAGTTATCTTATCTATTTAATATTCGCGTTTTGTATCCAACACTTTAACTTTATATGATTCAAATATAACCAAGGATATGTTGACATCTTCTTACGAAGTTGTTTAACACTGATGTAACATAGTCCTCCCTGATAGATTATAATAATGTTCTGTTTTAATTACATCATTTCTCTACTTCTTGATTTTCACTCAATATGATGGCATGATGTTTTATCATTCGAAATTAACTTCAAGTTGAACTGTTTCTCTGGTATTTATATACTGTATGCATTTTTAATATACGGGACTTAATGTATAACATGTTTAAATACAAATTATTATTAAACACTCAAATTCGTTTTTGCAAACAAGCCAAAACAAATATTATCTTTATTAAAGACAAATGCAAAAAAAGATGTGAATAGAGAAAGATATATTAATCAATAAATTGATTGGTTTCTTATCTTTAAATACATCATTCATTTGTTCGTCTCCTCCAAAATGCGTTAACAATCAAAAGGAAATGCATTAGACTTTCTTGGTTTACTGGAGAGTTAAAATTGTTACTTCATTTTCATATTAACATTAATCTGAACACGCTTAAATATTACAGGCTGCTTAATGTTTTATTATATGAACGCGATGTTTCCGTAATACAATGTGAACGGGCGTAGAACACAGTATTCGTCTCCTGTTCATTTATTTTATTAGAAGTTAACGTTAGCTGGGTGCTGTGTGTGGCGAAACATGTATGTATCAATTTCTGGTTATTGACCGATACTGTAGTCGAACCGATCTGTTTTTACATTAAGATCGGTACGTCCCTTATTATATATGAATGGGTTGTGCATAGTTATTCAGTTTAGTTACATTTTGCAATTTTAATGATTGCAACTAAAAGAAAGAAAATCAATATGTAATACATAACTTATCTCAAGCTATTTTCGAATTACCTTTGAAATATGTACGTCTTTGTAGAAGTTATCGTAGCGCGAGGTGTGACGTTATTCGAGATATCTGACAATTTTTTCAATTATTAATACCTTTAAGTCGTTCACAAGTTTGTTTTTATTTGTGCACAAACATTTTTTTTTTTTTTACATTGAGTAAGTTTTCTGTACTCGCAACCAATGAAAACTCTTCTTATATCAGTTGGTGCTTTAAACTCGTATACGCTAATATAAACTTATATACAGACAACGGTTTGATAAATAGCTATATAAGCGGTGCAAGACATGCATAAAGCACAAATCCTGGAAACTCGTCCATGCATTTTGTGAATCGATCTGAGTGAAGAAAATATATTATACATATAATTGCTTTTACTTGTCTACTGTTCTGGTCGATTAGTTGAGTCTCTTTAAATTTTCATGATCATCATCTTTTGTTATTGTTATAGGAAGTATAAATTCTTCTGCTAATATAATCTCTCTCAAGTTTCTATGTAAATAGTGTGTAACATCTGACTCCTTATTTCACCCATTTTTATAAATTCATTTTGAGCCAAAACTATAAGCATACATGAACAAGTTTTTTATAGTAAAACACGTGCGTACACGACCTCCCCGGACGCATGGTGGACAAGATTTACTTTAGTATTGATTTATAGCGGTTTTCAGAACCTCTGATATAGACCATTCATTATAAAATTATGTATTAATTGTTGCTTTTGGTAAGATTTGCAGTGTATATTTTCTATTTTAACATTAATGACAAGCTATGGTATTTAATCAATTTCTGGTCTGATTAAAAATCCGTTTCAGCTTTTTAAGTAGCATCAAATTCTTGCTGTAGTATATTAATAATTTAATTTTCGTATACATTGTACTGGAACTGCAAGAAGTTGTTTTTAGATGTTGTATGATCTAAAGCGTGGTGTTGTAATGAGATTGCAGTAGAAGTAATGGTGATACGATTTCTCAATGTGCATACGCGACGTGGACTTTTCGGGTAGTAGTTATTGCACGTCCTTTTCAGTTGCTGATTTCTGGCTGTGTGTTTTTTTTCATAACTTTAGTTTAATTACTCAACCCGATTTTGATAGACTACATTGTTATAATCTGTATATATCTCTACTAGTGATACCAACGGGTATCGAGTGAACAGCAGTGATGTTTTAGCTATTTTATGAAGTTATTTTGTATGGGTTCGGAGCACACTGTATTAAAGAGTACGGTAACACACACAACTTTCTGTCTTGAATAATTCTAAATAAGGAGTATATGAAAATTAATCTAAATTATAATGTAAGTGATTTTTTCTAGTTATACATTATTGTTAAATTTTGGCTATTAGAAATGTAGAAATGCTCTATAGTGAGCACGCCGATTCACCTGGCATACTTGACATTCAAACAGATATTTTATGTTTCAATATGTATTTTGTCTGTCAATTAGAAAGCAATATTGCCGTGCTGTATTTTCTCGAATATATAACTTATTGTAATAATTCCCTATAGTGACTATCTGCGATGTTGGGCTTATTGCTTTCATTTTTTATAATTGTTCGAACTAACTTATTATCATAAAATACGCTGTCTCTTTACTCTAGTTATTGAATAAAAAAAAAGCAACACGTTAGAGTAATGTTTGGAATATATAGTTCCTTGCAAATTAGTGTGTGGCTTTGAATATTATCGCATAATCATAATTTTGTGTGAGGAAAAAACGCTGGGTTTTGAGTGGGCCGAAGTAGGATATTTTAAAGCTCGAAAGATATCTCTATAGTAGTTTTTTCTTGCCACAATGGATATTCTGGTATGACATTTGATTCATCTGCCAGGTCCTCTGAACTGACTAACATTATAGTTAAATTATCAAAATTATCTACATATGGACAAAGATATCCGCATTTTTATGTGCAATCAAAATTAAAAAAGCCGGAAATTTGAAGAACACCATATGGTAACAAGGCTGTTAATATAACGTAACGTAGTTTATACAAGGCAAAAATTGTTACATAAACAAGTAAGAAATTTTAGTAAAAATTATGCCTATCTTTGAACTTTCATTTAAAGATGCTTTAAAACATGAGTTTCATGGATAATATGTGCTTGCGTGTTTGTGTTAAAAAATTAAAAAATATTTTAATCAATCAAAATCTATAAGATTTTCGAGGCTGCGTTCTGTTTAAAAAATAAATAAGTAGGTACGAACCACAAGGACTTCTCTCGATTGTTTCGATTTTTTTATGGCGAACGTTTCTAACTCCCGTAAGAACGTCGGTAGTTCTACCCAGGTGCCGTTTGTATTCTTTACTAATATTACCCAAAGAGGCACTTGTAAAAACTGGAACGTCCGCCACATGATCATGTCAGTTTTAGTGAGCCGTGAAACCAAACCAAAAATGACCTATGATTTACCCTGAATTCAAAAAGTTATTTTTAAGGCTTCATGTCTTTTAAACATTAAAAATTCAACCAGGGCAACTACCATTTTTTATTTGTTGTGTCGTCAGACCCTGATATGCTTATTTGCAAAATCAAAAGTAGTCCGAACTCCTCTAAGGCGGTTACTTAAAAATAAATACCTAAGCGCCGAAAAAAATAAGGAGATCACTGCTTAAGATTGTCAAATGACAGGCACATTAATTTTCAAGCCTTCTCGGGGGGAAGAAAAAGAGTTCCCGATGGTCGAAGATTTCAAATATTGGTAATTCTTTACAGATATACATATAATATTTAGCTCCATGATATTTACATCAGTGTTAAAACCGAAAAAATTTAATAAAGGGCCACTGACCCTAATATTAAGAATGATATTTTTTCTTCAGGCTGTTTCTTTATAACTTCCCGTGGCGAGTGGTTACACGCTCGTTTAGAAAGAGAGAAGTCTGAGTTCAAAATCCTAAGTTTAGGCAACTCATTGTGTTTTTAATTGTTTAAGCCAAAAAGATTGAATTGAAATATCAATTGCAATAAGCCTTTATAGCCAAATTTACTACAGTTATATTACTGGAAACAGCATTGGTGGCAACTATACAAAACAAATTGATTAATAAACTCAACAACATTCACCTTTCTGACATTCTGAAGACCCAACAAATTCAGCGCCCTTCTGTGCTTTGATTTAATTTAAAACATGACCATGATATTGCAAAATTGTACATAGTGACTTACTTATTATTAACAAATTATAAATATAAAATCATTATATAATGTTATCAAGTAATGATATTCTTCAGCGATTTAGGTCATGACCTTGTTTTATTTTTTCAGGATGAAGCGAAAAGACATATCTTACACTTCACTAAAACTAAAAGAAATCAAAAAAACAACAACAACAATAAACAACATTAAACACACCATTATAACAACCTTTTTTTTCTATAGAACAATCATTTTAAACGCAACTACCTGATTATGTGAAGATCGAAGTGTTTAACATACCCTAGGTGATTTTAAATGGGGCACTTACATGGAGGTTTTAAATGTTAAGCGTGATCTCTTGAAATATACTGCACAAACACATATTAACATTTAAAGTAAGCATAATGATACATTGCAAAGCAGGTCCCAGGGTTCTTGTTTAAATTAATAAAATGTATAACTATGAAAAAAAATCACTCACATTATAATTATGCCCCCACTTCGAAGAAGAGGGGGTATATTGCTTTGCACTTGTCGGTCCGTCGGTCCGTCCCGTCCGTCGGTCCGTAGACCAAATGCTTTCCGAGTGATTACTAAAGAACGCTTAGGCCTAGGAACTTCAAACTTGGAATGGTGATAGGTCGTGACCAGTAGATGACCCCTATTGATTTTGGGGTCAAGGGGTCAAAGGTCAAGGTCATATTGACCTTGTAAGCAAAAACGGTTTCCGATCAATAACTAAAGAACCTTAAGGCCTAGGAACTTCAAACTTGGTATGGTGATTGGTCATGATCAGTAGATGACCCCTATTGATTTTGAAGTCAAGGGGTCAAAGGTCAAGGTCACATTGACCTCTTGGGTAAAAACGGTTTCCGATCAATAACTAAAGAACTCTTAGGCCTAGGAACTTCAAACTTGGTATGGTGATTGGTTATGACCAGCAGATGATCCCTATTGATTTTTGGGTTAAGAAGTCAAAGGCCAAGGTCACATTGACCTTGTAGGTAAAAACGATTTCCGATCAATAACTAAAGAACGCTTAGGCCTAGGGACTCTAAACTTGATATGGTGATTGGTCATGATCAGTAAATGACCCCTATTGATTTTGGGGTCAAGGGGTCAAAGGTCAAGGTCACATTGACCTCTTAGGTAAAAACGGTTTCCGATCAATTACTAAATAACCCTTAGGCCTAGGAACTCCAAACTTGGTATGGTGATTGGTCATGACCAGCAGATGACCTATTGATTTTGGGGTCAAGGGGTCAAACGTCAAGGTCACATTGACCTTGTAGATAAAATTGGTTTCCGATCAATTAACTAAAAACGCTTAGGCTTAGGAACTTCAAACTTTGTATGATGATTGGTCGTGACCAGCAGATGATCCCTATTGAGTTTTGGGTCAAGGTGCCAAAGGTCAAGGTCACATTGACCTTGCTAGTAAAAACGATTTCTGATCAATAACTAAAGAACGCTTAGGCTGGTGATTGGTCATGACCAGCAGATGACCCCTATTGATTTTGGGATCAAGGGGTCAAAGGTCATGGTCACATTGACCTTGTAAGTAAAAACGGTTTCTGATCAATAACTAAAGAACGCTTAGGCCTAGAAACTTCAAACTTTGTATGATGATTGTCATTGCCAGCAGATGACCCCTATTGATTTTGGGTCAAGGGGTCCAAGGAAGGTCAAGGTCACATTGACCTTGTAGGTAAAAACGGTTTCCGATCAATAACTAAAGAACGCTTAGGCCTAGGAACTTCAAACTTTGTATGATGATTGGTCATGACCAGTAGATGACCCCTATTGATTTTGGGGTCAAGGGTCAATGTCATATTTACCTTGTACTTAATGACGGTTTCCGACAAATAACTCAACAACTCAAGTTGCCTTGGTTGATATTTTATATTAAACTAAAAATGCTTTTGGTATACACATTTGAAGGTCTTATGTAAATGTAACAACTTGGCTGTCATTAATGAGGCCTACATGATTCATAAAATTTATGCATATAATATTGGTAAGATTTGTAATAACTTAAATTGCTGCACACAACCTATGGGTCACAATAATTATTACCTTGTGTCTAGTCCATGACCAGTAGATACTAGATAACCCTTATTAATTGTTTGTTCACTGGGTCAGAAGTCATGCATAATAACCTGGTCACATGACTAATTGGCTGCCGATAGGGGGCATACATGTTTTACAAACATATCTTGTTTAAATTAAATTTTCATATATTTTATTTTAGAATTATTTCAAAGACAGAAATTGTGTGTGTACAGTATCTTTTGAAATAACAGTGTGCTCCGTTCCATTTCAACATAACTTAATGAAAATATGCTAAAACATCACTGCATTCACTCGATACATTTCGCATAGTAAATATATCAGATTTCACATGTATTTTTCTATGAAATAGCGACAAAAAAACACATGACTTGCTAGAAATCGCTTGTTATGACAAATGAGTGTGTACCGTTTCCCTCGGCCCCGGCTATGAGAAGAAAACTGTACTCGAATGTTCTCAAAAACCATTCAGGGGTTTTCAGAATGTTGATATACCGTGGAAAGCTGATATAATTACGGGTAATCTGCGCCTTATCTGATCAAAATCGGTTAAGTAATAAATAAGTTATGAATAAAAAAAGTCACGTGGTATGGCCACATTGATAAGTTCCTTGATAAGCTATAAAGGAGTGCTACTTTGTAATCTATGTCCGAGGTTAATTATACTGTCACAAGCTGTGTTTATGCATCAGTTTTTAGATATATCTAATTTATGGCTATCATCCTAAGCTGTCTGTACATAGCAATCTGGATAGGGAATTAACCTGTTCATGTCTGAATCAAAGATATGGCAATAACAGAATGATGTTAATATTCAACCAGCATATATTAAATATGTTAAATGTATTAAGAGTTACATGCATGTGGAGATGTGAAAATGATGACTGCTGTTTCATCAGTGTTAATTTTGAGCATATTAAATTTTCATATATTTTATTTTAGAATTATTTCAAAGACAGAAATTGTGTCCTATGTCCATGGTTTTGTGTTTCGAAGTCACGACTGAATGCGTTGTATAGTTTTTTGCTTCTTGATCGAAAAGGTAGATTTGAAACAGGTCTCAAATGGAAATTGTTTTGAAATAGTGTTTGTATTTTTCGAAGTTTTACATTTATAGCAAATGTTAAGATTAAACGCTTTACATGGGGGACAAAATATATTTATCATAGGTTAAAGTAAATCATCTAGTTTTAGTGAGTATCCCCCTTTAAGGTTGTAGTATTTATGGTATTCAATTTTGCACGGATTTTCCGTGCGTGTAAAGTATTGATAATCGTTGTTAAGATTTTTTCATCATTCGAAGTCTTTGCATTGTGCAGTAAACACATACATTACGATATTATAAATGGCTGAATCAGAAGATAGAATAAGAGATAGTTCGTCCTTCAGTGATAGAAATGGGAATACAGATGGCTCTGTAGATGAATATTCCATTGAGCAATTTGGTTTGATGCGCTCTTATTTCGACCAGCATTTCAAGTCATTGAAAAGAGAATTGGGAGAAGAATTACACTCTTCTTTGACTTCCACACTAAAGCGTTTCAAGGACGTTTCGTCATCCAATGACTTCAAGTATCGAAGTAACAAAGAACAGTTTGTTTTCAATCTTGACGTTACTGAGGGTTTGGACGACATTAAAGAGGCTACTAAAAGGGGCGAGCAGAATAAAGTCCTAGAATTATCTGAAGCCCTGCGAAAGAAGGTATTTCATAGAAATAAGCTCAATAGAATTGCTGATAAATCTGCAGGCGACTGGGACACAGTCAAAGAGTACGAGTCAGACGACCTAGCCAGTGACAGTGACGATGATAAACGTCTTAAAAAGGCAGAGAGCAGGGCGCTTGCCAAACTTAAATCTGAGCAGCCACGGAAGCCTGCCAGCGCTACACCTAGCCCAGGGTTTGCTGATCTTAGTGGGTCTTCTACTTCCACTGGTGTTCCTCCTTCAAATACCAACTTCATGCCTAATTTTCGTGGCTCACGACGCTTCAACAGGGTTATCCAATGTTTTTCATGTGGCGGATGTGGGCATACCCGACCGGATTGTCCCTTTCAACATTCTGGACCAGGTGTCGCCTCAACTTCCGTTTCCGGAACCTTGGGTTTCCCTTGGCAATTCGGACAACAACAACCTCAAGTCCCGCAAGTTCATGCAGCTCAAGCAGATCAACAGTCAAAGGCCGCCATTTTCAAAGCAGTGATGAGAAAGATGAGTATTCATATCTAGATATGATTTACAATAATGATAAAGACTTTAAAATATTTTGTTACAAAACAGATATTTTGAATATCAAAATTTATCCAGTCAAAATAGTATTAATAAATGTAGCGATCTTCTAATGTTAAAGGTAGATTGGCGTGATCATTATAGATTTTGGGAAGATGCCTTAAAGGCACCTGCTTTTATTTTGGATGTAATAAAGAACGGCTACAAAATTCCGTTTTTAGAAGTTCCAAAAAGTTATTTCATGAAAAATAATAAGTCCGCTCTTAAACATTCAAAATTTGTCTCTGAAGCCGTGGCAAAATTAGTGAGTTCCGGTTCTGTCTTGAAAGTTAGTTTTGTGCCTTATATTGTTAGTCCTTTATCTATAGCTGAAAATAGCCAAGGTAAAAAGCGTCTTATTTTGGATTTAAGTGTGTTAAACAAATATGTTTGGAAAGAACATTTTAAATTTGAAGACTGGAAAGTTGCATATGAATATCTTTATAAAGACGGATTTATGTTTAAATTTGTTAGAACTTCTGCTTACCATCACATTGATATATCCATTACTCATCAGTGTTTTTTAGGGTTTTCTTGGTCAGAGAACAATGTTAAAAACTATTACGTTTTCACTGTTTTACCATTTGGTCTTTCACCGTCCCCCTTTTTTTTACCAAATGTTTGAGATATATTGTTAAATACATCTGGGAAAATGGGGTCAGGTTAGTGTTATTTCTAGATGATGGCTGGGGTGTAAATAAAGGATCTCCACTAAGGTTCAGACAGCCTAAAACATTTTTTTTTTCCTCTTACATAGATCACCTGGCGCACTTCAAACAGAAAAATATGTAAAAGATAGTTAAGAATATATAATTGGTATCAGAAATGAATTAAAAATAGTATTTTTGGGTTATTTTCGCCCGAATTGAGGGAAGAACGTGTCAATTTTGGGTCATTTTTCACAAGTAAAATGAACGATTGATCTGACATTTTGCGTATATGTACATCAAACTAACATATATTTCTGAAAATCGTTTCCAGTCCCCTCATGTCAGAAAACGTTTAAGTTAGTAAGCACGTTTTATCGTTAATTAGAGTTAAAAGATAATCAAATCAAAGTGAAATTCCGTCTAAGATAAGCCATTGTCATTAATATTCATTCATACACAATACAGCATTGTCACCCCATTTCGTTGAAATAAGTCAAAACTTTTGAGCTTGCAAAAGAGGGGTCGGAGGTCATTTTTTTTAATTGTGTAAACATCACATTTAACAAACAAAATACAATAACGGTATATAAAAACTAACATTGTGGAGAAAATAAACTAATTTAGTTTTTCTTTATAAGCCAGTTATAGTTATTTATTTGCAGAAAATATTTAATAATTACCATATATTTGTGCTTTATGATTGCCGGAATGAAGAAGCAGTCAAGGCTTTAGGAGTTTGCCAAAATGCTCTAAACTTTACTTACCTATATGCATGTATATCATGCCAGTGTGCTGTTTGGACCAATTAAAGAATGTCTGCATAAATAGGCAACAACATTCTGAGAAAAAATGAAGCATTTGGAATTGAATGGAATTGGAAAGCTTAGACATGCTGGAAATGGAAATCATTATAATATCGTCTGTGTACCGCAATCCATTTTCTTTTTCTTCAAGGTTAATAATATTGTGGAAGAAGATGTCAAAAAAATTATTAGATCGCGTGATAAAAGGACTATTTGTATATAAGTATAGACATTCATTTCTTGTAATGAATAATTGGTGAGATTGGACAAGACGCCTGTACAGAGGACAAACACTCGTTATCGTATAATGGAGCTATTCAGAACATTTAACAATGGCTATTTTCTTACAAGACATTGGCCTTTGACAAGTAATTTCGTCTGAATTACACTTAATTACTGTCTTCAGAAGTGTTTATTTTATCATTTACATTACAAACCGTGAACGCGTGACTGGAAAGCAAGTAATTGGAGTTATCATAAATCACGGGGAGGAATCACGCCGTTCGTTACCCAAACAAACAAGATGGCGGATGAAGCCAAAAAGTAGGTTTTTCCCTTTTTTCTCTGAAATTCATCATGTTCTTGTGAAAAGGTACATATAACAACCTTCTACACAATTTTCCTGGCACACAGAAATTTATTTCATGGTGTTTCGTCCCGTACTTCTTCTGAAATGCGCGTCACCAGATTCGAAGCGAGAGAATTTTCCACCGGTTTGAACGTGGTAACGTACGGCTTCTTCACTCAAATTCGCTGTTTCTTTACATATATGTTTATTAACTGAAACCACTGACTTTAAAAATTTGTAATATGTTGTCAAGTAATCATTCTTGCCTATTTTGGCTAGATTTACTGGTGTAAATATTAATATCGGGGCATTTTCCGGAAATGATAACGTATGGCGTATAAAATATCAATGATAACGTACGGCGCATTTTTCTACTTGGTGGATTTCTATTTGTCCAGTCAGCTGATAATAAATTATTTGTATGTAGGAAATGATAGATATTTGAAACAAAAAGTTTGCCATTTCAGAAATAAATTATTGAACAATGCTGCACCATCGGGTATCAATATCTTTCTAGCTGGTGGCATAATAGATATTCGTTGTAAATATACCAAGTAAAACACACGTTTATAGTTTGAGAATATTTTTGTATAAAATGCAGAATGGAAAGAAAAGCCTCCACTTTTAGGAAACATTTGTGTATTGTTGACTTCACATTAAATTTCGCCAGTGCTGTGCGATAATTATGGTATTATCCCCTTATCAGAAAGAAGAAATGCATTCACCAGAGCAAAAATGTTAAAATGGTACAGAAGACTTGATATATTTTCTTTTCCAAAATTACTTTAACAAATTACTGATAAGAAAATCTTAATATTTGAACCACGTCAAACATAAACAAAACGAAAAGTGATTGCGACTAGCTTACACCCAGAGGAGATGAGCCTGTGTTTATACAATCTGGTCGCTCATTAAAAGAAAATTCATAAAAGAGAATAATGAATGAGTATAGGTTCTATATTGAATTTATTGAATTAGTTAGAAAATAATGTTTTGCGATAAAGTTCAATAAATTTATTACATAAGAATTCCAGTTTATTTGACGAAACGTTTTTTATTTAGCGTGACGTTGTGCCACTATGACGTCAGATATATTTGCACGACATATCCGTACAGTTTTTTATACCCCCGCACAACAAAGTTGTAAGGGGGGTATACTGGAATCAGCTTGTCCGTCCGTCCGTCCGGCTGTCCGTCCGTCCGGCCGTCCGTCGGTTTTTTCTTGTCCGCCCAATAACTTAAGATTCCTATGACCCACAGTCTTCATATTACTCATGGTGCTTAGTCATGATTAGTAGATGACCCCTATTGATTTTGAGGTCACCAGGTCAAAGGTCAAGGTCACAGGGGCCTTGACTTTAAAAAGCTTGTCCGCCCAATAACTTAAGATTCTTACGACCCACAGTCTTCATATTACGCATGGTGGTTAGTCATGACTAGTAGATGACCCCTATTGATTTTGAGGTCACCAGGTCAAAGGTCAAGGTCACAGGGGCCTTGACTTTAAAAAGCTTGTCCGCCCAATAACTTAAGATTCTTACAACCCACAGTCTTCATATTACGCATGGTGGTTAGTCATGAAATAGTAGATGACCCCTATTGATTTTGAGGTCACCAGGTCAAAGGTCAAGGTCACAGGGGCCTTGACTTTAAAAAGCTTGTCCGCCCAATAACTTAAGATTCTTACGACCCACAGTCTTCATATTACACATGGTGGTTAGTCATGATTAGTAGATGACCCCTATTGATTTTGAGGTCACCAGGTCAAAGGTCAAGGTCACAGGGGCCTTGACTTCAAAAAGCTTGTCCGCCCAATAACTTAAGATTCCTATGACCCACAGTCTTCATATTTGGTACTAATGTTGATTTTGATTTGTTCATTTTTATACCCCCGCACAACAAAGTTGTAAGGGGGGTATTCTGGAATCAGATTGTCCGTACCGGCCGGTCCGGCCGTCTGGCCGCCGGCGTCCGTCGGTTTTTTCTTGGTCCCGCCCAATAACTAAAGATATCTTGACCCCACAGTCTTCATATTGGCATGGAGGTTAGTCTTGATTATTAGATGACCCCTATTGATTTGAGGTCATCAGGTCCAAAGGTAAAGGTCACAGGGGCCTTGACTTCAAAAAGCTTGTCCGCCCAATAACTTAAGATTCCTTTGACCCACAGTCTTTCATATTTGGGCATGGAGGTTAGTCATGATTAGTAGATGACCCCTATTAATTTTGAGGTCACCAGGTCAAAGGTCAAGGTCGCCAGGGGCCTTTGACTTCAAAAATAGCTTTTGTCCGCCCAATAAACTTAAGATTCCTTTGACCCACAGTTTTCATATTTGGCATGGAGGTTAGTCATGATTAGTTAGATGACCCCCTATCGATTTTTGAGGTTCACCAGGTTCAAAAGGTCAAGGTCGCAGGGGCCTTGACTTCAAAAAAAGCTTGTCCGCCCAATAACTTAAGATTCCTTTGGACCCAAACAGTCTTCATATTTGGCATGGAGGTTAGTCATGATTAGTAGATGACCCCTATCGATTTTGAGGTCACCAGGTCAAAGGTCAAGGGGTAGCAGGGGCCTTGACTTCAAAAAGCTTGTCCGGCCAATAACTTTAAGATTCCTTTTGACCCACGTCCCTTCATATTTGGCAAAATGGGAGGTTTAGTCCATGATTTAGTAGATGACCCCTATCGATTTTGAGGTCACCAGGTCAAAGGTCAAGGTCGCCAAGGGCCTTTTGACTTCAAAAAGCTTGTCCGCCCAATAACATTAAGATTCCTTTGACCCACAGGTCTTCAATATTTGGCATGGGAGGTTAGTCATGATTAGTAGATGACCCCTATCGATTTTGAGGTCACCAGGTCAAGGTCAAGGTCGCAGGGGCCTTGACTTCAAAAAGCTTGTTCCGTCCCAATAACTTAAAGATTCCTTTGACCCACAGTCTTCATATTTGGCATGGAGGTAAAAGTAATAATTAGTAGATGACCCCCTATCGATTTTGAGGTCACCAGGTTCAAAGGTCAAGGGTTCACAGGGGCCTTGACTTCAAAAAAGCTTGTCCGCCCAATAATTAAGATCCTTTGACCCACAGTCTTCATATTTGGCATGGAGGTAAGTTATGCATTAGTAGATGACCCCTATCGATTTTGAGGTCACCAGGTCAAAGGTCAATGGTCACAGGGGCCTTGACTTCAAAAAAAGCTTGTCCGCCCAAATGACTTAAGATTCCTTTGACCCACAGTCTTCATATTTTGGCATGGAGGTTAGTCATGATTAGTAGAATGACCCCTATCGATTTTGAGGTCACCGGGTCAAAGGTCAAGGTTGCAGGGCCTTGACTTCAAAAAGCCTTTTTTCCACCCAATAACTTAAGATTCCTATGACCCATAGTCTTCATATTTGGCATGGAGGTTAGTCATGATTAGTAGATGACCCCTATTGATTTTGAGGTCACCAGGTCAAAGGTCAAGGTCACATATTTGGCATGGAGGTTTGTCATGATAAGTAAAAATGATCCGTATTGATTTTGAGGTCACTGGGTCAAAGGTTCAAGGGTCACAGGGACCTTGTCAAAATAAAGCTTTTCCCTCAATTGCTTCAGAGTGCCTGTCCAGAGTGTATTGATTTTGACATTTTCACATTTGAAAGCATGTTAGAATACATAACTTAGCAAATGCACTGGGCTTAGTAACCTCAGATTTGGCAGGGAGGTTGTCCTTGAGTTCTAAATGGCCACTGTTGATTCTGACAAAGTGGTATGCGGGGATATTCACGCCATGATAGTGGCAGTTCTAGTTATTATAAATGATTTGATCAAAACAATTACATCCAATTCATAAATTTGCCTATCATATTTTGGCTTTTTTTTCTCGCAAACGCCCCAACAAAAACAATCAATCTCTTACAAAATAGTATTGCAGGTATCAGCAATAAAAAAGTGTCATTGAAATTTGCGGTAAACATTTTACCGACCATGATAAAGTTTCAAATCGGATTTGGATTTCGATGTTTTATCCATGTCCGAGAACCCGTCTGAAATCATTAAAGCTAGACCGCTCATGAATGCGCTCAGATGACGTCATTATCTTTATGAAAGAACAGCTGTAAAAATTACTAGACTACTATGATAATAGTGTTTACGAAGTATATGTTAGTAACATATACTTCGTAAACAATATTATAATAGTAGCGTAGTAATCAGTTATTGTTCATCTGTGTTGTTCTACAGAATTTAGAAACTTTGACAGGAGCGATAGCGGCCGGAGAATGTTTCTTATTTCCGTAGAACAGCTACGGATGAATACTAACATATACACTTAGTGTCAAGCTTTATTTGGCTTCATTAATATTTACTTTCTTTCGTCACTATACTTGTCTATTTCACGAACACATTTCTATGAAGCACTATGAAAAATAGAAGTTTATGTAGTGTCCAAATTTATTTCTCACCCAATGAAAGCGCTGTATTTCTAAAAGAAAATCTGTGCGTTAATTTTCAGACGATACTTTATCGAATTCCGTTTATAGTCAATTTCTCATTTTCATAATAATTCATAGAACAACATAGTGACGTAATAAAGTGCCAAAACAGTTTGACGCTTAGTATGTTAGTTTTCATCCGTAGCTGTTCTACAGAAATTAAAACATCCTTCTGTCGCTATCGCTCCCGTCACAATCTATAATTTCTATAGAACAGTACGGATGAGCACTAACATATACATAGATATTTGAAATTTGGGATCAAGTTTCACTTTTGACGAAAGTTTAAGATCACCAAAGGTGGAAAAGTTGCTCTATATTCGACTATGATATGCAAGAAAACATATCACTCGTGATTACCTATCGGATTTTAATATCCATCCCACTGGCACCTGCACAAGGGCTTAAGTTAGCAAGACTCGTTACAGCCCAATGCGAAAGAACCCTTGGATCGGATATTTCTATCCGATACAAAAACACATGACAGATATTATGCAAACACTAAATAATATTCAGTTTCTTTATTTGGTTCTACACATCCTCTTATGTCTGGTAACTGGTAACTTAACATTTCTCTTATATAGAAAATCAATTAAGCAGACAAAAATGCGCCGTACGTTATCATTGATATTTTGTGCGCCATACGTTATCATTTTCGGAAAATGCCCCGATTTTAATATTATCAGCGGTTATTCTAGCCAGAATGGGCATGAATGCTTAGATGCCGACATATTACAACTTTTTAATGTCAGTGATTTCAGTTAATATACATATATGTAAACAAAACAGTGACTATTAGAGAAGAAGCCGTACGTTACCACGATCAAACCGGTGGAAAATTCTCTCACTTCGAATCTGGTGACGCGCATTTCAGAAGAAGTACGGGACGAAACTTCATGAAATAAATTTCTGTGTCCAAGGAAAATTGTGGAGAAGGTTGTTATATGTACCTTTACACAAGAACATCACGAATTTCAGAGAAAAAAGGGATGAACCTACTTTTTGGCTGCATCCGCCATCTTGTTTGTTTGGGTAACGAACGGCGTGATTCTTCCCCTTGATAAATGTTTACCAATGGGAAATGTAGCTTACTTTACATTCCATAAGAACTAAATAAAGACATTTGGACATTCTACAAAAGAATATGTCAAAGTAATTCACACTTTTAAAATGTATATTATTGATAACCGTATATTAAGATCAATAACCAGAACGTGTACTTATAAAAACATGATATCCCAAGTTGAACGTAATAACACAACGTTCATTAACTGTGTCACTTTCGTTAATTTGTTAAGTTACAGATTTACTTCCCTTTATCCACTATGACATGTATTGTTTAAAGAATGCATGAAGAACACCTGTAATCTTTCTTTCTTAAATTTATCAAGGTTGGCTGTAAGCCATTGACATTTTTGAATTGGTTGTCTGCCTGTTAAGCCTTTGTAAATAACACGTGAACAATCAAGATAGCGATCATAATGCACGCGATATTTGGGTACGTTTTTTTACTCTATGAATGAGAATGAGGAAGTTTATTGCCATATCGGTTACGTCCTACTTAAAACTTATGTACATAATATGATATTCCGTCGTCTTGCGTAATCTCATCATACATGTTTCATAAAAACATGGCATATGTTGATCTAGATACCCTTGTCGTATATCCATTTCCCCATACATCTGTCTGCTCAGTGATAAACAGAATATATATAATCAACATGATCCCCCTTGTCGTCTTACATGATCCCTTCATAGATGTTTGATAATAAACAGAGTATATGTTAATCCAGATAATCTTCTGACCATCTCCCACGATCCCTTCATATATGTTTCATATTGAATTGAGTATATGTACAAATATATGATCCCCTCAAATATATGTTCCATAAGAACTCGAGTATGTACATTTAGACGATTTCCAGGTCATCATTTAGGATCGCACTTAGATTTCTTGTAAAATCTACAGTAATATTCATCTAGATAATCTAGATGATCCGATTGTCAGCTTACATAATATCCAAATACATATTCTAACTAGAGCACAGGAACGTTTTATGATCTTTTGATCATTTTAACTGAACTTATAAACATTTTCTTTTGAGAAAAAATAAAAACCTGCATACAGATGCTCAAATAGGCATTACGTGATTCCTTATTAATGTTTTAAAATAAATAGAGTAAAGAGTTGTTAATTTTAACTGACATGTCTACATCTTAATATTGACCAACAAATGATAGGATGGAAATCAATAAATAGATAACAGAAAACGGTTAAAGCTAACAATATTGTCAACCTACAGTGCAATAATATTTTAATATGCATGTAACTTGTTGTTGCGGACATAATGGACACAGACGTTAGATATATTATAATTGAAAAAAAAAACATGCTAAGCATGCCTTGGCATTAGCTTTTTATGCAGCTGGAAATACGAACTACTTTGATTATGAGGTGGTCTTTCTGGACAGCAGATCAACAGGTGTTTCCATTTTTCGTATTATTTTACTTCAGATTCGTTTTAAAGAAAAAACGTAGGAGAAACATAACACTTAAGAAACGAAGAAAGTACTATGTAGAGTACCGAATGTATCGTTATTAAACATTTTAAGCCATTAAGATACTTAACAGGGTCGGGCTTAAGAAAAAATAAATATTTTAGTGACTTCACCCTTAACTCACATAAGGGTAAAGTGAAATTATTTTCTCTCAGCCCATTTACAAGCTGCAATTAAAATATACTTTGTCGTACACCTTTTAAAATAAATGTTTTAACTTTTATAGACTAACATTTTCAATGAATTGATGAATTATTTTATTATTGTCTTTAAAAAGAAGGGAAATTTGAGTCAAACATAAACAACTTATTCTATTCATTGTTGTATCATAGTTTGGAGACCTTTCTGTTAAAAATGTGTCAGGGTTAAATCGTATACATAAACATGCACAGTGCGTTAACTGGAGTGCGGGTATTAGTTACCCGCACTCCAGAGCATGCCCATTGATTGGCTCATTTTTGCTGGGGTTTACATACTGTGACGGCAGAGAAAGGGAAAGCGACAGAAATGTCATATTCAGATGTTCGTTCATTGGTTCATTTTTGCCGGGGTTTCATATTGTGACAACAGGGAACGTGCTTTTATGTTTGACTATGATACAAAAGAGAAAGAACACCAAAACACTCGGCAATCTGATTAATACTCGGGGGCTACGCCCCCTCGTACAAATCAGATAGCCTCGTGTTTCGGTGCTCTTTCTATTACTTATTTGACTTTATTCTATATGCATAATATAACCTCCCTGTTCAAGCTCTTTTTTTGGTATTTATTTTTAACACAAATTAAGTATAATTATATTACCTTTTAAAATAATCTGACTTGGGCAATTTGTGGATATTTGACTTATTGTATAATAAGATACCTACATTTTACATTTAAAGGCATTTTAAAGATAGAATACACTAATAAACATAATTATTATGATATTAATATCCGTTTAAACATTCATACAATTTGCACCCTTGAAAGTTACTTAATAAATTAATTAAGAAGTTACTTCTGATTTTAGAACGAAGAAAAGACTTTAAATTGGCTGGTTGCATCTTCAATTGTGCAAGTTATACTTTTGACTCTCATCATGACATGGTATGCTCTCAGACAACGGCCAATGGAATCTAGGTTATGTTTCAATGATGATAGTCTTAAATCTGCTGGCTGGAAATCTGAAATTCTGCAAAATCTGATATTGACATATGGCAAAGACACGACACAGAATGAAAAGTGATTTGAAACAATTGAGGTGATAAACAATTTTGTTATGCAGGTAGGTAAATATATATGCTATCATGTTTCATTTTCAAAATATTATATCTGTTTGGTTAAACACCATTGCTACAGATTAAAGAAAGGATTTTATATTATTTTCATGTAACTGTTTTCTTAATTTCATATAGTGTCTACTGGCAGTATAAATTCTTATAAGATTATGATATTTACTTGAATCGATACTTTTTTATATTTTTACTTATAAAAAATCAATGCGTGTTTATTACTATTAATATGTTGCAATCAATATAAAACAAATTAAACAATAATCGCAAAACAGAAATACAAAGCAAAAAGCATATACCAACTCATGCACACATACGCATACAGTAACCCAATGTCCAGCCATATTCAAAACGCCGAGATATATCAGCAGATTCAAATCCGTATAAAATTCCATTACAAAAACTGTTGTTCTATTGTTAGTTATAGAACTGGAAATATGCCAACGATGTTCAACTACGGCATGCAGTTTAATAAAAATGAAGATCAAATATTTCGCAACTTTAGTGGATTTAATCTGCTAAATGGGAGTTTATGAGAAAAACAGAAACAGACGAAATTTACAACTTATCCAATTAAGCTTTTTTGGGTAGATGAGGTGTGCATATGTATCACTTTAATTAAAAAAAATCAATGCAAAGCGCTTAATTATTATGTTAACAACTACTAGTCAAAGCGGGTTTTACTTTTATATATATTCACCTCAACTGTAGTACAACTATTGGTGTCGAATTTGTAGTATCAATACAATATAACTTGATTTATTAAAGTATAATATATTAACTTAAAATGTGTGTTTTTTAAGTAGTTGTTATATATCTTTTGAGTTGTGCTGATTGTGATTTAAATACGTTTAAAATACGTTGCCATTCAAAACTTCATAGATGAAAAACAAGCATAATGCTTAAGCACATATAATATGTTTAAAAGATTTTACCTGCCACTTAATTAGTTTTTAAAGCTGTTGTATATAACGGTCCGCAAATCGGTAACATATAAACATTCACTGAGCAAGCTTAATAGAAAATAAACAGGATAGACCTTAAGCATTGGGTTACATAGAATTGATTGTACACTTGGATAAACATTCGTTCAAGGGGTACAGCCATAACTTAATAGTGAATACATTTGACGAGATTATCTTTCACAAATTATGTCAATCATTTCAATGAATTTAGTTTAATCAACGTTGCATTTTGCTGTCAATTTTGTAACAAACTTATCTTTCGATGAAAAAATAGTATCAACATAGAGCCGTTATTTACTTTTCAATGATATAATAAAAATTAAACAAGTGACTGTTTAGAGATCAAAAATGTGTTTTTGTCGGATAGGACTAATTTAAAGTGTTATTTTTGAATTCATTCAGAAATGGTACCAAGATTCTCCGTAAAGAATCTTCAAAAATCTTGTCTGCCTAGTGCCCTGTCCTGTTTTTGTTTGCGGTCTGCCTGGGCTCCTTGCCACTGGTTCTTGTTGCTTGGTCGTGTTGGGGTTGCGTTCATTGAATGCCGCCTTTCCTTGTTGATCTTGTTTATCATATTTTATGTGACTGCAAATTTAACGAAAAGCGTCTTAACAATTCAGTCTGTTGGTAAAAAATTGTATGGTCTTATTTTCTAAAATGATAAATAAATGAAATTTGCGCTGTGCCTTATACATGCACTTAACACTTACATGATAGTGTTTACTGCTACAATAGTATATTAAAGTGACCTTATTTCCATCTTAGGGTATATAGTGAGTAAACGGGTTAAAGTCAAAATACGTTTACATTTTGCCATAATGTTTTCAATATTATAATTCACTTTTCATGAAGTAATAATAACACATATGGCCCAAAGAAATTTCTACAAATATCCATCGAAATTTACCTGTGACGTTCAATTTATAAAAAGAGTTGGGCAGTCTTTTTTATATTTTAGGCAAATTAATATTTTATCCTAAACATTTTCCAATATTCACTGTTGGTCAATCACCATTATAACAGTAAATTTTATGAAAAAATATATAATCTATTCAGCTCAACGTGACAAAGATAAATTGAGCATAATGTCACTCTAAGCAAACACATGTGTGTAATAAGGGTGAATATTATATTCTTCAATTCTGTATAACTTGAAATTGCCTAAGCAAAAGGTTTTCAACTTTTATTGATGAAGTGTTTTTTTGTTTTTTGTTTTTTTTTTCATTTTATTTCTAGCATAAATGGTGATGAGTTAAATGAGTTTTCAGATCAGTGACCGATTGAATTTGGATTACAATGTGATAATATTATATGTTTTTGTATCAGTTGGATGTATAAACTTAATATTTAAGTTGTATGGGAAGAAAATGATCATCATTTATTGGATAATACCCTTGTGGAAAATAAACAATTTTATACAAATCTCGAGGCTGAGGAATGAGATGTTATTTTGTCTCGTCTATTGATGACTTTTTATTGATTGTTGTAATTAATGCTTCCGAGGGATCACATTGTTTCCAGATTTTTATACTTCACAACAGCAGGTGTCAAGTGCTGTGTGGCAGCTGTAAAATGTTGCCCCGTACTTCACTTCACTTCAGTGTTGTTATATTTTTCTGGTCCTTCGGGATCATTGATGCCAGCACTATTAAGTGTTGAGAATTGGGTACCACTCAAGCCGGTGCTAGGGGGTGTGAGGGATGTTGCACGTATTCATTATCTCTCATGTACAAACTAAATCAAACCGAGTCTGCAATTCTCTTATTTTTTGTTGTGATTAATGCTTCCGAGGGATCACATTGTTTCAAGATTTTTATCTAAAGTTATTTTTGATATATCTGTCCAACTACAATGTACATGGTCAAACATTTAGCATGAAATCAAACAAAAATGTACTGGTTTGATTCTAATTGTAAACATACTATAAATATTTGTATTGTGACAAAAGAGTTTTAAGAGCTGTCCCGTCTAAAAGTCGAATAAGACAAAAAAACGAATGTCAAGCTGAATGTTGTGCTGTATGTCTAGCCAACTTCACATTCAAGCTCCACATTCAAATAGAAAAAAAAACGAATGTCGAGATGAAGGTCGTGCTGAATGTCTACCCTTCTTCACATCCCAGCTCGGCATTAAAAAACAACAAATGAATGTCGAGCTGAATGTTGTGCTGAATGTCTAACCAGCTTCACATCCAAGATCGACATTCAAAAGGAAGACAAAAACGAATGTCGTGTTGAATGTTTGCTGAATATCTAGCCAGCTTCACACCCCGGCTCGACATTCAAAATGAAGACAAACGATGGTGTGCTGAATGTCTTGCCAGCTTAACATCCCAACTCAACAATGATTAACCGAATGCAAAGCTGAATGTTTTGCTCAATATCTTGCTAGTTTCCCATACCAGCTCAACAGTGACATCTCGAATGTCGAATGTCGAGATGAATGAATATTTAATGTCGATATCTGTGCCAATTGCATGGATCTTTGATCAAAACATCTAAACAGAGTTTCTTCATTTTTAATTGTTCACAAAAATCAGAACTTACTTCGTTACTTTGTGAGTGTATATATTGTTGTAAAGAAGTAAAGGTTCGTGGTATGGTATATGCTCTTCAGTCAAAACCAATTCATGTGTAGTGGGTGTTATTAACTGTGTACTAATTATTGTCTTTATTTTCTGCTTCTTTATTCAAAGTAGACTGGGATCGATAGATACATGAAACATTGACTCTTATAAATATTAAAACTTTCACAAGTCTTATAAAGTCACAGATTTTAATTAAATGATGCAATATAAAATGTGGAACTAAAATTTAGACAAGTCTCTTCCTTAGAGTTTACCGTTTGCAAACTCTAAGACATGTAATGTAAAATGAAAGCTGTGGCAATTCATATACAATATCAATTTAGACATAGATTTAAGAAAAGGAAGTCTTTTTTAATATTTCAATTTTCGCATGCTTCAACGTACACTCAAAGAAAAAGAAGAATGGATATGTCTAATGATATGTTTTATGTATTTTCACATTTTGTTTAAGACATATCAGGAGTCACCATTGTATGTCCTAAAATTATCTGATTTGCAAATAATTATATTACTTCTGACAAGTAAGAATTCATTGTTTGAATAACACTTTTCGTTTGATCTTAGAAACCTGGAAGCATGAAGCGTCTTATTCAATCCGTTAAAATAACAATCACGTTACATTTGCACCCCTTTATAATTTGATAAAGATGTTATTTTTATTGCAATAACGTTGAATGCTGGCGGTAATAAATACCAATGTGATAAGTTCGTTCTTATGTTTAAACATAATGACATAGTAGACTAGTACCTAAAATGCAATATCGACGTATACTTAGTATAATATAATCAACATCATCGAGTTTGGTATATGGGTTGATATTGATTAGTTTTGTTTTTCTCTGATGAAAAGACAACGTTAATATTGTCCGTATCTTTTTGTTATACAAGTAAACGAAATGTAATTATTAACTATTTAAGGTTTTCTTTTGCCCGCATTCACTTTCATATATGTAATCCTTTTGCAAGTTATTAAGTTGTCAATAAGCTTAAATTGAGAAAATAAGAATTAACGAAGTGTGTCTAAAACGGCAAATTACAAAAATATGACGTAAGTTTTGAAGAGAAATTGACATTGATTTTTTGATTAGTGAATATATGCGTAAGTTGCTTTGTGTTTTTTAGCCGCTACAGAGAGCAATAGACTACCGATTGCATGCACATATATTACATAACTTTATTCCAAATAGAAAGAGGAACATGTTTTGTGAAGCCCGGATATCACAGACAGTTTTAAAATGACAAACAACATTTTCTACCAGTGGTTATATTTAAAATGAAGGCATTTCATCAATGTATGTTACCGTAAACACATCCCATCCCTTAAAAAACACACAGCTGTCTAGTGCTGCTGATGTAAATTAGAGACAATCTTAAGATATTTTAATGCGAACAAAATTTTGATTTACATAATTGATATCGATTTCCTATCATTTCGGTATACCTCGCACACCGATATACATTAGATTTTAACACTAAACATGGCGCAACAAACATTTACGCGATGTTTGGTATGGCAATTTGGCTATATCTGAGTTTTTTATAAGAAAATATTATGACTTCTATACCTCACATTAGTATGCTTTTTTTATGAAAAAGGTAATACAGTGTTTATGATTCCTTCGCCACATTATGTCGGAAAAGTACAAATCTTACATGACATGATAATGTTAAACGACAAAACATTAACTGTTTTTCTGATTATAGCAATACCAAGTGTTCATCCTAAAAATTTATGAAGACATTCTTTAATTTGTCCAAACATCACAGTGGCATAGTGTTCATGTATACAGTTATTTTAAGTTTTTAGCATTTGGGCAAACTTCTAAAATCTTGATTGCTTCTTCATAACAAATATTGTTAAGCACACATATATGGTAATAATTTAATTATTAAATGTAATTTGCAAATGGATAACTTTACCCGCATTTAAAAAGATGGAAAAGATAATTTTATTGAGTTCAATTTTTCCACAGTATCAGCTTTTATATATCAATCCTGTATTTCATTTGCTTTTAAAAAGAAAGGTTCAATGCGGCAAAATGGCAATAGGCTATGTTACAGGTTTTTTATTGTTTACTCAATGAAAAATGACCTCTTATCATTTTTTTGCAAGCTCAAAAGTTTAAACTCATTTCACTGAAGTGGGATAAAAATGCTGTATGAATTGCGTATGGATATAAAATGACATTGGCTCATCCAAGACGGAATTTCACTCTGATTTGATTATCGCTTAACTCTAGTTAATAATAAAACATAATTAAAAAATTGTCCGAATCTATTAATACAACTGTTCTTTTTTAATAATTAGGACTGTTTTACGGTATTATTAACATCATGTTGCGTTATAGAAGCACATTATAAAGCCAGGAACTACTGGAATCGAAAGTCGATTGACCTAAATACGCATACAGTAACCCAATGTCCAGCCATATTCAAAACGCCGAGATATATCAGCAGATTCAAATCCGTATAAAATTCCATTACAAAAACTGTTGTTCTATTGTTAGTTATAGAACTGGAAATATGCCAACGATGTTCAACTACGGCATGCAGTTTAATAAAAATGAGGATCAAATATTTCGCAACTTTAGTGGATTTAATCTGCTAAATGGGAGTTTATGAGAAAAACAGAAACAGACGAAATTTACAACTTATCCAATTAAGCTTTTTTGGGTAGATGAGGTGTGCATATGTATCACTTTAATTAAAAAAAATCAATGCAAAGCGCTTAATTATTATGTTAACAACTACTAGGCAAAGCGGGTTTTACTTTTATATATATTCACCTCAACTGTAGTACAACTATTGGTGTCGAATTTGTAGTATCAATACAATATAACTTGATTTATTAAAGTATAATATATTAACTTAAAATGTGTGTTTTTTAAGTAGTTGTTATATATCTTTTGAGTTGTGCTGATTGTGATTTAAATACGTTTAAAATACGTTGCCATTCAAAACTTCATAGATGAAAAACAAGCATAATGCTTAAGCACATATAATATGTTTAAAAGATTTTACCTGCCACTTAATTAGTTTTTAAAGCTGTTGTATATAACGGTCCGCAAATCGGTAACATATAAACATTCACTGAGCAAGCTTAATAGAAAATAAACAGGATAGACCTTAAGCATTGGGTTACATAGAATTGATTGTACACTTGGATAAACATTCGTTCAAGGGTACAGCCATAACTTAATAGTGAATACATTTGACGAGATTATCTTTCACAAATTATGTCAATCATTTCAATGAATTTAGTTTAATCAACGTTGCATTTTGCTGTCAATTTTGTAACAAACTTATCTTTCGATGAAAAAATAGTATCAACATAGAGCCGTTATTTTACTTTTCAATGATATAATAAAAATTAAACAAGTGACTGTTTAGAGATCAAAAATGTGTTTTTTGTCGGATAGGACTAATTTAAAGTGTTATTTTTGAATTCATTCAGAAATGGTACCAAGATTCTCCGTAAAGAATCTTCAAAAATCTTGTCTGCCTAGTGCCCTGTCCTGTTTTTGTTTGCGGTCTGCCTGGGCTCCTTGCCACTGGTTCTTGTTGCTTGGTCGTGTTGGGGTTGCGTTCATTGAATGCCGCCTTTCCTTGTTGATCTTGTTTATCATATTTTATGTGACTGCAAATTTAACGAAAAGCGTCTTAACAATTCAGTCTGTTGGTAAAAAATTGTATGGTCTTATTTTCTAAAATGATAAATAAATGAAATTTGCGCTGTGCCTTATACATGCACTTAACACTTACATGATAGTGTTTACTGCTACAATAGTATATTAAAGTGACCTTATTTCCATCTTAGGGTATATAGTGAGTAAACGGGTTAAAGTCAAAATACGTTTTACATTTTGCCATAATGTTTTCAATATTATAATTCACTTTTCATGAAGTAATAATAACACATATGGCCCAAAGAAATTTCTACAAATATCCATCGAAATTTACCTGTGACGTTCAATTTATAAAAAGAGTTGGGCAGTCTTTTTTATATTTTAGGCAAATTAATATTTTATCCTAAACATTTTCCAATATTCACTGTTGGTCAATCACCATTATAACAGTAAATTTTATGAAAAAATATATAATCTATTCAGCTCAACGTGACAAAGATAAATTGAGCATAATGTCACTCTAAGCAAACACATGTGTGTAATAAGGGTGAATATTATATTCTTCAATTCTGTATAACTTGAAATTGCCTAAGCAAAAGGTTTTCAACTTTTATTGATGAAGTGTTTTTTTTTTTTTTTGTTTTTTTTTCATTTTATTTCTAGCATAAATGGTGATGAGTTAAATGAGTTTTCAGATCAGTGACCGATTGAATTTGGATTACAATGTGATAATATTATATGTTTTTGTATCAGTTGGATGTATAAACTTAATATTTAAGTTGTATGGGAAGAAAATGATCATCATTTATTGGATAATACCCTTGTGGAAAATAAACAATTTTATACAAATCTCGAGGCTGAGGAATGAGATGTTATTTTGTCTCGTCTATTGATGACTTTTTATTGATTGTTGTAATTAATGCTTCCGAGGGATCACATTGTTTCCAGATTTTTATACTTCACAACAGCAGGTGTCAAGTGCTGTGTGGCAGCTGTAAAATGTTGCCCCGTACTTCACTTCACTTCAGTGTTGTTATATTTTTCTGGTCCTTCGGGATCATTGATGCCAGCACTATTAAGTGTTGAGAATTGGGTACCACTCAAGCCGGTGCTAGGGGTGTGAGGGATGTTGCACGTATTCATTATCTCTCATGTACAAACTAAATCAAACCGAGTCTGCAATGCTCTTATTTTTTGTTGTGATTAATGCTTCCGAGGGATCACATTGTTTCAAGATTTTTATCTAAAGTTATTTTTGATATATCTGTCCAACTACAATGTACATGGTCAAACATTTAGCATGAAATCAAACAAAAAATGTACTGGTTTGATTCTAATTGTAAACATACTATAAATATTTGTATTGTGACAAAATAGTTTTAAGAGCTGTCCCGTCTGGAAGTCGAATAAGACAAAAAAACGAATGTCAAGCTGAATGTTGTGCTGTATGTCTAGCCAACTTCACATTCAAGCTCCACATTCAAATAGAAAAAAAAAACGAATGTCGAGATGAATGTCGTGCTGAATGTCTACCCTTCTTCACATCCCAGCTCGGCATTAAAAAAACAACAAATGAATGTCGAGCTGAATGTTGTGCTGAATGTCTAACCAGCTTCACATCAAAGCTTGACATTCAAAAAGAAGACAAAAACGAATGTCGTGTTGAATGTTGTGCTGAATGTCTAGCCAGCTTCACACCCCAGCTCGACATTCAAAAAAAAGAAGACAAAGTTAACGATGTTGTGCTGAATGTCAGTCAGCTTTACATCCCAACTCAACAATGATTAACCGAATGCAAAGCTGAATGTTTTGCTCAATATCTTGCTAGTTTCCCATACCAGCTCAACAGTGACATCTCGAATGTCGAATGTCGAGATGAATGAATATTTAATGTCGATATCTGTGCCAATTGCATGGATCTTTGATCAAAACATCTAAACAGAGTTTCTTCATTTTTAATTGTTCACAAAAATCAGAACTTACTTCGTTACTTTGTGAGTGTATATATTGTTGTAAAGAAGTAAAGGTTCGTGGTATGGTATATGCTCTTCAGTCAAAACCAATTCATGTGTAGTGGGTGTTATTAACTGTGTACTAATTATTGTCTTTATTTTCTGCTTCTTTATTCAAAGTAGACTGGGATCGATAGATACATGAAACATTGACTCTTATAAATATTAAAACTTTCACAAGTCTTATAAAGTCAAAAATTTTAATTAAATGATGCAATATAAAATGTGAAACTAAAATTTAGACAAGTTTTCTTCCTTAGCGTTTACCGTTTGCAAATCTAAGACATGCAATGTAAAATGAAAGCTGTGGCAATTCATATAAAATATCAATTTAAATACAGATTTAAGAAAGTGAAGTATTTTTTAGTATTTCAATTTTTGCATGCTTCAACTTATACTCAAAGAAAATAGAAGAATGGATATGCCTTATGTTTTATGTATTTTCACATTTTGTTTTAAATATGTATATTGTATGTCCTAAAATTATCTGATTTGCGAATTATTCTATTACTTCTGAAAAGTAAGGCTTTATTGTTTGAATAATAGTTTTCGTTTGATTTCAGAAGCCAGAAAGCACGGAGCGTCTTATTCAATCCGTTAAAATAACAATCACGTTACGTTTACACCCCTTTGTAATTTGATAAAGATGTTATTTTTATTGCAATAACGTTGAATGCTGGCGTTAATCAATACCAATGTGATAAGTTCGTTCTTATGTTTAAACATAATAACATAGTAGACTAGTACCGAAAATAGAATATTGTATACTTAGTATAATATAATCAACATCATCGAGTTTGGTATATGGGTTGATATTGATTAGTTTTGTTTTTCTCTGATGAAAAGACAACGTTAATATTGTCCGTATCTTTTTGTTATACAAGTAAACGAAATGTAATTATTAACTATTTAAGGTTTTCTTTTGCCCGCATTCACTTTCATATATGTAATCCTTTTGCAAGTTATTAAGTTGTCAATAAGCTTAAATTGAGAAAATAAGAATTAACGAAGTGTGTCTAAAACGGCAAATTACAAAAATATGACGTAAGTTTTGAAGAGAAATTGACATTGATTTTTTGATTAGTGAATATATGCGTAAGTTGCTTTGTGTTTTTTAGCCGCTACAGAGAGCAATAGACTACCGATTGCATGCACATATATTACATAACTTTATTCCAAATAGAAAGAGGAACATGTTTTGTGAAGCCCGGATATCACAGACAGTTTTAAAATGACAAACAACATTTTCTACCAGTGGTTATATTTAAAATGAAGGCATTTCATCAATGTATGTTACCGTAAACACATCCCATCCCTTAAAAAACACACAGCTGTCTAGTGCTGCTGATGTAAATTAGAGACAATCTTAAGATATTTTAATGCGAACAAAATTTTGATTTACATAATTGATATCGATTTCCTATCATTTCGGTATACCTCGCACACCGATATACATTAGATTTTAACACTAAACATGGCGCAACAAACATTTACGCGATGTTTGGTATGGCAATTTGGCTATATCTGAGTTTTTTATAAGAAAATATTATGACTTCTATACCTCACATTAGTATGCTTTTTTTTATGAAAAAGGTAATACAGTGTTTATGATTCCTTCGCCACATTATGTCGGAAAAGTACAAATCTTACATGACATGATAATGTTAAACGACAAAACATTAACTGTTTTTCTGATTATAGCAATACCAAGTGTTCATCCTAAAAATTTATGAAGACATTCTTTAATTTGTCCAAACATCACAGTGGCATAGTGTTCATGTATACAGTTATTTTAAGTTTTTAGCATTTGGGCAAACTTCTAAAATCTTGATTGCTTCTTCATAACAAATATTGTTAAGCACACATATATGGTAATAATTTAATTATTAAATGTAATTTGCAAATGGATAACTTTACCCGCATTTAAAAAGATGGAAAAGATAATTTTATTGAGTTCAATTTTTCCACAGTATCAGCTTTTACATATCAATCCTGTTTTTCATTTGCTTTTAAAAAGAAAGGTTCAAATGCGGCAAAATGGCATAGGCTATGTTACAGGTTTTTTATTGTTTACTCAATGAAAAATGACCTCTTATCATTTTTTTTGCAAGCTCAAAAGTTTAAACTCATTTCACTGAAGTGGGATAAAAATGCTGTATGAATTGCGTATGGATATAAAATGACATTGGCTCATCCAAGACGGAATTTCACTCTGATTTGATTATCGCTTAACTCTAGTTAATATAATAAACATAATTAAAAAATTGTCCGAATCTATTAATACAACTGTTCTTTTTTAATAATTAGGACTGTTTTACGGTATTATTAACATCATGTTGCGTTATAGAAGCACATTATAAAGCCAGGAACTACTGGAATCGAAAGTCGATTGACCTAAATTCGCTGTTGGTAGCTTCGTTTTTGGTTCACCATTTCAACACCTGGTAATTTGAATCGACTAAATTTAAATTCAAAGAACATCGCACATATTTAACAAAATTCAAAATGATGATAAAACATGCTTTCTTATTAAAGAAATGTGGACATTATTACGAGTTGAATAACTCGGTTTTTTTAATATATGGTTTATGCTTTCTGACATAATGACATAATTTTTAGACAGTTTATTAACAACCTTCTCTAAAACAGTGCTGAGAACAATAAATGTCTATGGAAATAAAAGAAAATGTCTATCAAATGTACAGCAGCCAAAAAACATCTTAGCTAATCAATAAAATACAATATATTGCTCTTCTAAACGAACACTTCTAACTTACACCTTGGCTAAATAAACACACATCTGCCTTTAGAATTTGAACCTCACATGGCTAAGTTAATTAAGTAAGATTGAAATGTAAATATTGTACGTGGATGTATAAGGGTTAACACGTTTTTATGACGTCAATTGTAAAACTTCATTTAAGAAGACATTAGATTTATTAAGGCTGGGATTCTTGCTTGTAAAAAAACAACAAAATCTGCATAGCTGTTTTCATTGCAACACTCGTTGTGTTCTCCTTATATTCCCCATACCCTAATGTTTCTCAAGTTATGTAATTTACAGCACCTTAATAAGATCACAATATTATTACAATTTTGAATAATGTTTATATTAATGTTGTTTGTAATAAAACATTATCATGTTAAAGTTATTTGATTTTTTTATTGTTAACTTTATCGAATAAAAACCTTTCTTTCACTCATTGTCAAACTATATCTGAATATATGTGTATGGTTTGCACATACATACGTATAAACGACCATTTAAGGTTGATCATTCTAGAATGTACTATTCTTTTCAAAGAATAATGAGAAAAGAACTTGAATGATACTGAACTTTGCATTAAATAAAATCCTGTAAATGACAAATGATCCAATGCTTTGTTAGTCTCTTAATTGTTTTTATAACTTTTTCATAAAGCTTCATCACCGTCATTTTAGATTATAAAACGTTTTGTCAAAATATTCTTGTATTCATTGTCTGAACAATTCGCTAAGAGCTCGTACAAGCAATGTTAAATCTATCAAAATTTATATAAATTTTGTCAGTGTAGTTATACGTTACAGAACGAATGATGGATATACTGAAAATCAAACCCTTAAATTTACGATATTTTAAAACCGAAATTGTAATGGCTATCTTTTCCTCAATAAAATACTTATTCTTATTCTTACAGTTATGGTATTAATAAATCATATCTTGCTGATAGTAAATTTTATAGCGATGTCTTTCTTTCACTTACTTCATATCATGCATGTCAATGCATTTTGAAATTGCTTGTTATAACCAAGACATGCTTCACTTTCAGATAAGATTAATTTTATTTTCAATATATTACGTTATTTATCATCATTTTCGTTTAAAGTGTAATTATCTAGCTTTTTTCTCCATTATGACAATATGTGTATGTAATATCCTTTCATCTTAAGGGACTCTATTGAGGTTTTCTGACATGGAGTCTGGAAAAGATTTTCGATAAAAATGTTTCATTTGATGTTGATATATACCAATAACCTGTACGTTATCTTTCAGATAAGTAGCTTGCTTCGTTTGTTTTCCTGAATTCTAATTGTGAAGAATGACCCAAAATTGCGTTTAACGCTTTTCACTCAATTCGGGCAAAAATCTCACAACAATATGATTTTAATTTATTTCTGAAAATATTTCTTAATTTATCTTTTGCAAAGCTATCCGTTTGACGTGCACAAGTTGGTCTTTGTAAGAAATTCAACTTCATGTTTCTTAAGCTTTTTGGCCTTGGTGGACGAAGATGAAGTGAAATATGTCATTGAAAAAGTCTTTTTTTAAGAATTGATTACAATAAAGACGGTATCGCTCAGTGTTACTCCGTGTTACTTAAAGTTGACAATACTAGTTAGATTAAATTGCAATATAACTGATCAACAAAAGACATTTTTGCTATCGTGTTCCCGTAAAGGTGTCAATTTAAAATATAAAATTTGTTAATTTTATGTTATAATAATATATAAGCTGTGTGTTAGTTCGGATCTATCAATTTTGATGCCTTATCGTTGTTGTTAGTAGTCCTCTTGTAGCATGTAATTCAAATAAAGGAGTGTCATCAAAATAAATGTCCCTAAATGTATTGACAGTTTATTTAATTCCATCAGCTTTATTAGCATAAATATACTTCAAAAGCAAAGCATTATTAAGATTCAACAGAACTAGCACATTTCGTCATTTTATATTCGTTATTGTGAATATATTATAATGGTCATATTTATTGAGATCTAGAAATGAGAACATAACTGAAAACTCATAAAGTATAAGAAGTAATAAAACTATTTACATAATGTGACTTACACAATGTAAGCTTAAGGTCGCGTAAAACATTAAAGTTGGAATACTGAAGAACACACAACGTGTTGCGTGAAATCATTAGTAATTATTTCATGTCAAATTGATACAAAATGATAATGATGTTAGAAAAGTATTTCAAGATGAATCAAACATTTTGTTCAGAAATGATTATTGTTACATGAGAAAACTTGATTGCATTAATAATAACGCTATATTATAAAATCTGAGGAAAGCCTGAAATAAATTTCAATCGTTATTTTTACCAGACATCGTCAATTAATATGTATTTAAAATCAGATGACTTCAACTTGAAGTTTTTTTATATGAGCTTAATGTCAGTTTGTTTCGATCAAAACTGGGCTCTTGCTAATAACTTATTTTACATAATCAATAGTAACGTTTACCAGTGTATTCTTAGCGGTTATTTCAATCGGTTTTATCTATTTTAATACAATGCCATGAAAATTAAGAACTGGCGAAAACATTTTTTAAAACTTAGGACAATTGTATGTAAAACTTCTTTTTCTTGATAAGGTTCAGACATTGGAGTTTTTAATGTCATGTAGATTCATCTATTCTAACGCAATTGTTCACTTTCTGTCAGAGTTAGTCTTTCTATAACTACATCAGTAATACATAGACGTATCGTAAACTACAATTTACAACTGAATACTGTCAAGCATTATTCACATTACAATCATTATGGTGAAATAATGTTAAAGCTTCTCATCTTTGTTATAATTGTAACTTGTAGATCATATAATGACATTTAGTAGAAAAATAAAGTACAATTTTCCTCCATACATTATGTATGAATGTTTTGGAATGTGCAGCTACGCAATTATGTTGTCGTGTTTGTCATTATCAATTATATGTTTTATACTGCACCGTTCTGCTTAGCAAATCCGAGACTACGACATCGTGAAAAGTTAAGAGAAATATGGCTGTTATTGTGAGGGAAATGCCTTTTATTTTTAAGCATGCCAAGCTTGTGGGTAATTTTACTGATCTGTTAACTTGATAAAAGTCATTGAATAAGGTTTTTTTTTAATTGATAGTTCTCTCAAACGCTCATTTACCAGCAGTACAAAATTGTAATCATTGTTTAAATAATGCCGGTAATATTTTATTGTTTTTAAAATATCATTGGCCTGGAAAGAAAATGATTTTCGATGCAATAGAATTTGTAAAAAATCAATTTCAAAATCATTTTTTCATAGTTGTCAAAGCAATTCATTTAATGTTCACTTTGTCATCTTGTTGTTTAGTCTTTTTTATTTTTTTTATCATAAGAAGATTTCGTTTTTAAGTATGTAACCAAATAAACAATGAAACACACAAATAATTTCTTATGCGCAATAATGAAATACGACGGACACTTAATATTTTGAAATAAGTAACAGATGTTACAGTAGTATTTCGTGATGGGAAACGGTTCTTACATCAAGTAGTCACATTTGTTTCTCGTGAAGACAAGAGTTTCTGTCATTAATCCCATTTTGTTGTCTTCTTTTCTGAAGTAGCGCTATCTCTAATGTATAGAAACAGATTTATTACGTTTCACCCTTTCTTTCGAATCTGTACAAAGAAAATAACAAATGGTGTGTAATAGTTCATCCCGTACTCAGTCATATACAAGTGTGAGTTTAAATTACAGGCTATTACATATAATTATGACAAAAGGGTTAAGGTTTTCACTTATAATATGAATTCGTTAATATCCATTGATATTCAAATCACACCAGTTTCCAAATCAAATGAACCTGTAAAAATTAATTTAGTGTCAGAAGTACTACAGGAGGTATCGTGAAGAAGGCGATTACTGTCTAAAAAGAGTAATTACATGTGATGGATGTGGATTCACTTTTTTAACCAGAGTTCTGTCTGGAAGCATCCTTCCTCGCCTTCCCCTTCAAAAGCGATAATTTCCAAGTCAGCCGGGAAGGTTATGGCCATTATATTCTGTGATACATACGGGGTAGTGCTAAACCACTTTGTTCCTTCGAAAACGATAGTGACTGGGAACTATTATGCACAATTACTTAGAACGGAACTCGTGGCGGCAATAAGGAGAAAGCGCCAACATCTACTTAGGTCCGGATTTATATTACATTACGACAACGCGCCGAGCCATTCAAGTCACGTTGTCATGGATACACTCGAAAAAGTCGACGTCGAACTGTTACTGTACCCACCCTACAGCCAGGACCTATCAATTTGTGTCTTCTGGCAGTTTCAAACTTTCAAAAACAGTCTTCGTGGTACAAATTTGAAATTTGAGTAAAGAGAAGAACTGAGGTGTACCGTGGACAGACAGCCTCGGGAGATGTCTCGTGACGGGCTACATCACGTGGCCGAGTCATTGGTCGAGAGATTGGACAAGGTCTGCATGGTACGTTGCTTTGAGAAGGAGTTATCATTTTAGGTACTTGAATGGAATCATTTCCCCGCTATTGAATTAGTTTACGAATGTATTGATGCACCCTTGTATATAAGTTTTTATAGTTTAGAGTATTTGGCAAACTCCTAAACCTTGATTACAACTTAACTCCGAAAATGATTAAGCACAAATTAAATGTTTTCTACGAAAAGATAACTTTATCCGACTTATATCGAAACCATTAATAGGTTTATATTTCCACAGTGTAAGCTTTTATATCAATCTTGTATTTCGTTTGCTTAAAAAGGGTAAAGAAACTAGATACCACATAGGAGTATACGAGTACACATGTTAATGTGACACAGTGGCTACTCATTTACATAAATATAAATATAAGCTCTGGGCCTTTTTGCAAGTTCAGAACTCATTTCAACGAAGTGGGGTAAAAATGCTTTATGAATTGCGTATGAATATAAATTAAATTGGCTCATCTAAGACAGAATTTCACTTTGTTTGCTTATCATTAACTTAATTTATAATAAATTAAACGTTTATGAAAAGTTTGACCGACAATGTTTTTTTTTTTTCTAAATTATTGAAATGGCGACCAGGACCTGCTTTACGATATTATTCACATCATGTTGTTATAAAAGTACATTCTGAAGCAATGACCAGCTGGAACGGAACGTCGTTTGACCCGCATCTTCACTGCGGGTACCTCTTTTTGTGTTTTGCCATTCAATCCCTACAATTTGAATCTACTTCTTCAAATTTAAACACAATCGAGCATATACAATATAATTCAAGAGGTCAAATAAGGAAACATGCTTTCTTATGAAAAAAATTTAGACTTGAGCACGGGTTTAGTAATTCTGTCCAACAGATAAATTCGTTTTTGGAATATAAGGTGTATGCTTTTTGACATAATTATATAATTTGTAGACATTTGATTAACAACCTTCTCTGAAAACAATGCTGAGAACAAAAATGTCTATGAAAAAAAATAGAAAATCAAAATGTCTTTCAAACGTACATCGGCAAAGAAAATCTAAGAAAACCAATGAAATACAATATAGTTGTTTTTAACACTACTAACTTTTAATTTCGTTAAAACTTCTCATGGCTAAGTTAATTAAGGTAGATTGCAATGTAAATATTGCATGTGCATGTATAAGGCTTATCACAGTTTTATGACGTTAATAGCAGAAATACATTTAAGGTATGACCATCATTTTGCAATACCTCCGCTTTGAAGAGTATTCAAATAGGCTAGAAGACTATGGGTTCAACCCCAAGAAGAGTAATTTTTTCTCTTTTTTTTTTCCTTTTAACATTATTTTTTGTCTCATATACGTCTTGGGAAGAAAAAAAAGTGTTTTATTTTAATTATTTAATTAATATAGGTATTTATTGGCTAAATAATGCTAAATATTGTAACATATTTTCAAAGTACAGTCAAAACAAAATCAGGCGGTAAAAGTTTTTAATATTTAACAAGATCATCCAATATACTTTTTAATTTGAAAAAAATAGGGAAATTTTGAAAAAAGGCACTCATAATAGTAAATTTAAGGGATTATTTAATTAGACTCTCAAAGTAGGATACTGGTCAAACACGTATTAAAAAGGGTGGGTAGGGTGATATTTTTATACATATTTCGTAAATTTTGATTAGAAACAATAATTTTGCTTGCGTGGATTGTAAGCTGAATGTTACATATCGTTTATAATCAAAATATAATGGGAAAACATGTTTCATAAAAATGAAATTGTAGATTATCTAAGGGATCCTTATTTCTAAAAACGGTCCTTCTAGCATCCAAACTTAAATAAGGAAACGTGGCCATAACTTGATTACCGTACGGTGAAGTTCTTTTTTAATTTTGCATACAGGTGTCCTTTAAGGTATATATCTGACCTATGCTGTCAATTGTTTAGTTCCTTATAGTACCTGATGGGATTGTCATAGTTTAAAAAGGGTTTAGACCTCAGATTCATTTAAGCAGAGATTATTGCTTTTTGTCACAATGAGTGTGAAACACAACAAATTTGCAATACCCCTTTTTAATTATCTTATATTTTTTATGCTCTGATACTTCTCAAGTAATCTAAATTTATGATACCTCTCATTGAATCACAATTTAATCACAATCTTGAATACTGTTTATATTAATATTGTTTATACATTATCATGTTAAAGTTATTTCGTAGTTTACTTATTGCATCCTTTACTTTTTGGAATAAAGAAACATTGTTTCTCACTCATTGTCAAACTAAATTTTATATACATGATATATGTGCATGGTTTGTACATAAATAAGTATAAACGACCATTTAAATTTGATCATCCTGGGATGTATTATTTCCTTTCAAAATGTTATGAGAGAAAATAATCAAATGATACAAAAATTTGCATTAAATGAAAACGTGTAACTGACGACTGATTCAAAACGGGATATTTCTTTTTGGCTAGCATTTTAATTATACATCTCACAATGGGTTTAATATGTTTAACACTATCAGATCAGTCATGTTCATCTGCAATTTAATATAAAGAATTTATTTCTCATGAAGTTTCATCACCGTCAAACGATATTATGGTTTATCTTTGTCAAAAGGTTCCGTACGCTCATCGCATGTATCGTCTGAATTTCTCGCTAAGTGCTGTACAAGAAATTTAAAATCAAAATATTAAAATCAAAATGAAAATAATATCAGGTTAGTTATAACGTTACGCTAAAGAATGAATGCTGTTTATACTAAAAATCAACCCCTGAAATATCAGTTATTTTGTTTTTCATATTAAGCCTCTAGATCTTTTGATATTTCACGAGAATTATTTCTTTTCCAAAGTGTCTTTGTCTTTTTCTAACATTCTGTTTTCATTATGCAGCATTTTGTTTTCTTTTTCTGCTTCTCTGAAATATCAACATGTTTTACAGTATCTGTATTTGTGTTTGTTTAGTAAGATTAGCTGAACTGATCATCATATATTAATTATTATCAATTTGGTGTCTGGCTGATTCCTCAAATGTTCGAATTCTCTTCAAATGTTTTCCTTTCGTTCAGTCTTCACAAACTGTATTTTGAATGCCTATTTCTAATGTGATGTTTACCGAAATTGATTTGATATATTTGCCTCAAAAAATGATATTTATAACATAGGGATTTTGTTGTATAGCCGTTATATTTAAATATTCCGAATGGATACCGTTATCCGTATCAAAGTAAAACAAAAAATATTGTAGTAATAAATTTGAAATATAACCATCGTCAAAATATGTTCTATCAAATACAAAGTACAAAACCAAACAGGAGAGGACACAAGAGCGAGGCAATTTAATGACAACGGTGTAGGATATGTGAACATGGAGTAGAGGGCGGGCAAACTTTTGAAACATTTTGGGACGCGGACGAAAAAATACACGGAGAAATAAAAACAGTGTTAATACAAAAAGCATGTAGCAATACACATGATATACATCTTAAAAAACAGAGAGGTCGCCGCCTTGGAACAGTCATCAACATAAGCAATGCTGTAAAAACTTTAATGATTAAACCTGACTGTTAGTCTCAAAATGTTTCCGTCCAATCGTTATTTTCATTTGTTTTCAAAGCTGCAGCCATGTAACAAGACTGTTAATATAACAGGCATTTGACATGTCCTCATCCGTTTTTCCTGTTTTCGTTAATGATAACTAAATTAAACACATTCAATTAAAATGTGCATAGTTCGATCATGTTATCATGCTATTAGTATATACAATATAGTTACTTTGAGATATGTATTAATAACAAAGGCAAAATATTTATATCTCAACAATACTGAAATAATGTCCTCCATTACCAGATACAATTTTGTACGGGTGAGAGAAGGTCACAAAAATCCTATCGCTTTTCTCAAGTTTAAAAGCTGCAGCCATGTAACTTGTTTGTTCATATTGGTTGACAGCCATATGACATTGGGCGCTAATGTTTTCTAGTAAAACTGATTCTTTATCTGTTTTATCTGAGATGCGGATAACCTGATGTGAAGCTAGTTCATCATCGGCTGAAATGGTTTTGCTATCTTTCATGACTGTCAAATGTGTAGTGACATGATAGTATCCTGACTTCTGTATATCAATAACTCCCTCTTCCTCAAAATAGTCGAGTCCATCTCCTTGCGTTATGGCAGATTTCCAAAATAACTTTGATTGTTTGTCTTGTTTTACTGAAAAACAAACCAAACACAAACAAATTCAAATAGGTATATCATTCTATTTAAAATCCTAGATTGATTTGACAGCAACTGCAAAGTATTGATTTTCTTAAATAAAATTTATCGTTAAACGTTTACAAAAAGAAAAATATACATATTAACAAACCTGAAGTTTCATCCGTCTTTATGTCATTGAGGTGCAATAAAGCAGGTAATTCTGTTGATACTGTTTTGTTAAAGATGGTAAAGTTAATCGTTCGATGTTCTGTAATATTGACAAAAAGGGGAATTATATAAATTCAAAATTCTTATTATTGTACTATTAACAATAAGTTTTATTTTTAAAATCTTCAGTTGTTACGAAAAAGGACTTCTTCAAAATCATTTACTAACTACGTATATCGCAGGACGGATTATACTTAGTCTAATAGAAATGAAAGTATCAAACATGTTTGAAAAAGAACAAAAACCTTAGTGATAAGACATTACTTTCAGCGGAATTTCAGAGTGATTTTTTTTTCATTTACGAGTGTGATGTAAAAATACCGAAATCAAAACTGAATTCACCGGGTATTTTTTTCTTTTTATGTGTGTTTTTTCTGTAAAAGTTTTTAGTAATTTAAATAGCATTTCGGTTATTTCTATGACATACGTGATAATAAGTATGTCAAAGTGTTATTGTTTGGTTTGCTGTGGCTTTAAAAAGCTTTTGAATATTTTCCGGAGGGTTTGTGGTTAGGACTAAAGTTTAAGTTTATGGTCTTTAAATGGATATGGCGTAATAAAACTTAATCGTAAAAAATGCCATGCATTGGCTTTCGTGACTTCCTTTTTCCGAATATTTGTATAGCGCGAACACTGTACATTTTCGCGGTACTATAATTGATGTCACGTTGTCGAGATCAAAGACGAAATTTGGACACTACTAGTAATATCCCCATTCAAAAACGTGTCTTCCTGTTTGCCGCTCAAAGGACATGTTGTATATTGAAATCTTACTAAGACAGAGTGCCTCGTGGCAATGCATTTATATTGCTTAGCAATAAACAATTGATATGTTTTGATAAGAAATATTAATCCATTCTTATGATTAAAAGTAAATCACGTAGTTATGTAATTTTCATTGTAAATGCATGTGTTTAATCTCTTCGCCATTAAAGATTGCTAAATGATTATGCTATCGATACTGGACGCACATAGTTTATGAAGAGGAACATTAATCTGTACACTCACAAACTTGTTTCTGTTTAAATTAATAGATTTATACATGTATGTAATGGCTGCACAGTGTCATACACAGCAATGATGTGAATGTTATAGATATATATGTGGTATTCGGCTCTAACATCTTTGATCAGCAAAATGCTTAAAAAAAGATATGATATTACGTACGATTACGTCAGTATCAAAGGTGCTCTTTTTATGATTGATATTCGGTTAATCCATTCCAGCTGGACTTTATTGGAAATAACTAACTGACTTAATTAATTATACTTCTGTCACGAATATAGCATGTCACATAAATTAACATTTTGATGCTGTATACTATGATGTATGTGACCCGTTTTCCAAGTACAAGAATTGCTTGTTTGTCAAAAGTTAATACATAAATTTTGTATACACTAAAATCTAACTTTAATGCATTAATATTTTTTTTAAATCAGAGATAGATCTTTAGAAATGTTTTCTTTTGTTTTTTATCGTGGTGAATTTGTAATGATAAGATCGGCTTAACCTACTCTATTACTTGTTTCTTAGTTTTTGAATCATATTGTTTGAGAAGTGTAATAAAGTAGTAGACGTCCAATAATGTTATAAAACAATTAGGCGGCCGTTTTCCAAGACTCCGGAATATCGATATTAAAGCACATAGCTCTTAGTGCGAGGATTTTAGCAGAAAAGTACGACTTTTCGACTGGTAAAACACGCTATGAGATGTTTCATTATTTATAATCAAACGAAAATTTCGACCATGATCTAGATTTGAAACTTACAGTAGAAATTATAACGAAAATAATCAAGTGTTAAAATATAGTGTAAAGATATGACGAACCTGGACTAATATCCGTATCAAACTTGAATATCATCAGCTGTAAAAAGATAATTAAATTACAATCAGTTACAATATTTATATGTATAAAGGAAATAGGCAATTTGTTGGTTTATTTCTTCTTCTTTTTTTTATAAAATCGCAACGTTCTGAACGGCTATTTTAGAATGTTGGTTAACCAAGATGAAGAAATATGTCTTATTCCTGAACGCTTATCGAAGTGAATGTACGATTATTCCGTATAAGAGAGCTTCTTACTGTGAGAAGCACAATTTTTGTTACTGCTTACCACATGTTTCCGTTAATTGTTTCCATGTAAGTGATTACCTTTGAAACTTCGCTTGATTTGGTGATTTGACATATTAAAGGCCTCTTTAAAGGAATTAATTACAAAGATATAAACTATCTTATTTACTCAAATCACGCTAAAATGACATTTGTAAAAGTCCCAGCATGAATTTCTGTATAAATTCCATTTATTTTTGGTTTGAAGCATAAATATATCTATATATGTTGGACGAAATATCGCCGCCGACAGAATCACCGAGTTGTTTTAAAACTAACTTGAACAATAACTGGAAGTTACAATAACAGATATTGTGGATATTGTATGATTGAAACAAACCTAATTCATTCATTTGACGACTTTAACGTTTCCAGAGTTCACTGTGACGTGACTGTGACGACAAATGTGAAATATTTACGCTCTAACCTTACCCACGTGGGTCAAGTTAAAACAAAACACCATTTTATCCTTATAAGGAAAAAAAATTGTTCCTGTGATTGCCAAGTGTATTCAGTTTGAGGACATTTACAGATTAGTGAATGAAAAATTCAAAACGAAGAAATGAACATTTTGCCTGTGTCTCCCTTTAAGAAGAATATACCATACAAGTATAAAAATATTTGATATTGATTTTTATGAATTGCATATATTCTATTAACATAATGCGTATGGAAACGTTGTTTTAGCAAATTTCCGTTCCATGACTTTATAATAGAGATTAAAACTCTTGCATGCGTGTGGTGGTGGTTGTTTTTATTGGTTTTTTTCTTTTCAATTTCTATATTAATCACCTTCATGTTACATGATCGTCATGAACACGCTTAAATTTGTGTAAGTAAAAAATGATAAAACATGGAGTATCTACTAACTTTGTTCAGTTTACGAAACGCAATTTTAAAACATAAACGTATTGCAGGTTCAATAAGTTGCTAATAGACATCAAAGCAAATTAGAAAAAGCAGTTAGTAATACATTGGATATCGTTAACCTGTAACAAAGACGTTTTATCTAAAATATTCAAAAATTTTGAAAATCTAACACGAAAGCATATCTTCACCTACCTGTCGAACAAAACCGTTTAACGCCTCAACTGTTTCAAAGCAATGCTCTTTCTGTTTCGTGTCTTTGCCATATCCCAATGTCAGATTCTGAAGAATTTCAGATTTCCATGTAACAGATTTTAGACTCTCATCATTGAAACATAGCGTAGATTCCATTGGCCTTTGTCTTAGAGCATACCATTTTATGATAAGAGCCATAAGTATAACTTCAAGCACAATTGCAGATGCAACCAAGCACTTAAATATCCTTTTTGTGTCCTGAAATCAGAGGGAACTTACATTTTCTAAATGTATAAATTATATTAAGAAAGGTGCAGAGGGTGAAAATTTCATATATGTTTGAAAGGTTGAACACTATAATGATATTTTCAAAATTGAACAGAGTATAAACTGATGTTTATTGGTGTAAAATCCTTCAATTGCTAAAATGTAAAGTAAAATGTGGGTATTTAAATATAAAAAGACATTTATCCAAACTTAATATTTCTTTAAAATTTAAAAAAAACTTTATTTAAAGAATGAATACGAACAAACGAGCAAAAGGGAGGTTATATAATTTATAAAAAAACAATTATGCTAAAACCTACAATGAACGTTATCTTTATGTTGTAAATGTTTAACTCATTACTCCATTCTTATTCAAGATAAAAATTGAAAATTCAGCATTTTATTTACTATTAGAATGTACGCCGAAGACTATTTGTATACGGATGAAGTCACTCAAGACATAAAATTGTGTTTTTTATTGGAACAGAATACTTAATAACTATATAGTAGAAACCCAACGTCTCTGATTAGATGAAATGTATGTTTTAAGAAATATTTGTTACTGTAGTGTGTGTATGTGTGCATGTTGTGCTGTTGTTGTTGTTTTTCAGCTGTTTATCTCCGTCAACAATGTAAGTGTTATGTTTCTCTGAATGTTTGTCTTAAAAAGAACATTAAGTACAAAATACGACGAATGAAGGACGACATATCGTCCAGAACGACCAAGTAAATATCAAAATTGTTTGTATTACCAGCTGCATAAAAGGCTAGTGTCGAGGCCGGTTAAATTTTAATACAAAAATAGGAAATATATGACAAACTTCGTTGCAACTTTAGTGCAACACAGCATTTAAAACGATTTTTGAAGCCATTTTAATATTAAAAATATATAATCTACTTTATAAGTTTACAGCAGCTGTAATTGAATTGACAGTTATTGATGGACAGCAGCATGACGAACTACAAAATTTTAACGGCGGTCACAAAGTTCATCATCAGCATTTTGCCCTCATATGATGTAAAGTGTTCGGTTTACTTTTGTATATTTAAAACTTGTTACTTAATTAAAGATTAAAAAGTCACATTCTAATCACAATTATTTTATCATACATTTGAATTATATCTAATTGATAATGACCACCTTGTAATAAGTTAAAAAGCAAACACACATATGAACTTTCTAGTATGTAAAGATCTTATTATTTGATGTTATATTATTTTGATTATTTATCAATCAATGATATCACGGTCATCATCTAAATATTATACAGTCACTAACAAGTTAAATGTTGATGCTGCACACCAAAGATGCCGCCAAATGATGCGAACGGTCAATAAGCATTAAAAATCGTTCTCTATAATTACAGTTGAATATCCGAAGCACAAACAATACTTTTCTCCATGTCCTTGGTATGTGCTCGTTGTTATAATAATTTAGTTGCATATTTTTGTAAAAAAGTAAAATCTAATGCATAAATTCACAAAGTAATGCCATGTCTGTAATTCTGAAATGTTTTTCTGTTGCGACAGAGATTTAAACGTTTGGTCGAAGCAAAATAAATTGGAAAATTCGAAAAGTAAAATTGAAATGTTTGGTGAACTAAAATAAATGCAAGACAGAATGTGCCCATAAATATGTCCATTTAGATATTTGTACAAATCGCAAAATGTTCGAATGATTTTGAGAACGAACTTTTCTGCAGTGATCTCCCCTTACTGACAGTAGAAGTGTTTGGCGTACTTTCTTATCGGTTGAGGGAGAACCGCCTCTCTGATAATGGGCGTGGTTTAGGCTTTGTAATTTGTAATTTAATGTTTCGACAAGTGATATTGATCAAAGTTGTCCTGGTTTCCTTCCGCCCCGTCAACGAAAACTTAATGCTAGCATATGAAGCATCATATTGAATTTGGTGACAATTTAAGGCGAACTTAAACAGAGGCGGGACAAATGAAGTGAGTGACTCTGCCTAAGCCGTTACCTCTCTCAACGGTAAAGTTTTAGAACGATCGACTATAGACTGGCTCATTTGCACGCTATTTATCATGTAGATAAAATTAGATAATGATAAAAAGAATATGATATTCAAATATAAATTAGTGTGATTTTGTAAAACAAAAATATACACAAAATCAAGTCTAAAAGTCTCCCCATTGCTGTATGGACATATGCATTTCTACTAGACGCCGCGTGCACGCGGCTTCTAATAAATATACTCGGTCTAAATCTATACCGCATCTATTATAAGCTCGTGACCAATATAGAAATTAACTTCCGTGCGACATTCATAAAGTTTATACTCGTAAGCGTTTTAACATTCCACGATTTAAAAATAAATTCCTGTTGTTGCATTAGGATCGATATCCTATTTTTAAACATTTTTAATATTTCATTGTCATTGGATTATAAGCAAACAATTTAAAAGTATTCATGGTTTATAGCCAACCCAGATATATTGTATAAAGAACAAAAAGAATACAGTTTAATGTACGGTCACCCCATTTAGATATATTTACGAACAAGAGAAAACGCAAAGAAACTTTAAAGTTGTATCTATGTCATGTATATTAATATTTCCTGACTACATCATTGTAAAGTATATCTCATCGTCCAATAATAGATGTAACTAATCTCCTAAATTATGTGATATTTATTCCAGCAGTTGATTTAAGTACCTCGTTGACATGACAAAGATATTTGTTCCCAAAATTAAACATACTTTCTCTCACTTTATGTATTTTCTGAGTTTGCTGTGAACACACCATATAATTGTGAACAGTTAAGCATCTCGTGCGCTCGTCTAAATCATATTGTGATCAAAACCTACTTTGTTCATTCCAACAACATTGTCCTTTGACTACGCAAAATAACCGCATTTTTATTAAGTTATCTATCTATTATTTAGAATCAGTTTAAATATCACTTGAACCTTTATGATTAAAGTTTACAACTATGTTTTATCCAACAAATTGTTACAACTTTACAACTGAAATTTAAACAATGGATTATCCTTATTTATCAATCATGTTGTTATTTTTCTATTGCTGTACTGATTTGCATTTCAAAATATGAATGCATTGATGTTGTATCAACGAAGTTGCCTTGGAAATTCTTTGTTTATATAAAGTTGTATTTAAAAAGATGAGTAATTATAACATGTGTTAATACAAATAATCATTAAAAAATCTCAAATTCATTTTTAGCAATCAAGCCAAAATAAAGATAAATGCAGAAACATGTTAGTAGAAAAATTAATTAATTAATGTCTTAGCTTTGAATACATTAATCATGTGTTCGGTTCCACCAAAATACGTAAACAATCCACAGAAATTCTTTATTGTTTACTGAGAGTTTAAAATGCTATTTAGTTCAATTAAAGCTCAAAAAGCGGTAAAATGGTCCGTATGTGACAATGCAGGGGTGTTTCAATTCAAATGAACGCAAATGGTTTCGTAAAGAGCAAGGTAAGCGAGCATACGGTATTATCTGAATACGTGTACTTTATTTATAGAGTTACGTAGTTGGCGGTGTGATGTAACTATGAATTTATCATTTTACATTGTACTTAAGCAGTTCACAGTTCGGTTTATGGAACCTATATCTTTGTGCACATATAAGCTATTTTTTACATTTACATTGTCGATTGCATTCATTTTTATGCGGTGTCCATTACAATATTAAGTGTTAGGAAACAAAAGATCCTTGAACTACTATCGAAAGAACTATAAACACAAATCACAACTTCCCATGCGTTTTGAATAAATCTTAATGAAATGTCATTTTTTACTTGCTTTGTCGGCAGACTATAATTTTAGCTTTTACTGAAAACCATTTATGCTTATTCATAAACTGATTGTCATTATATCATTTGTGGCTAAATGTTCAGATGCAAATATTTTAGTTTCTAAGTCTGATTGTGAAAATGGAACATACATAAAGTTGTCTTTTAAGAAAATAGGGCTTCAACCGGGTCTCTCCCGGCGCATGGTTGATCAAGCTGCATATTTCATATCGCCGGCCACCGATATGACATCACTTATATCTAATGTTCCAGTTTGAGATTGCAGATTTGTTTCTGATTTGTAAACACATGACATTTCTTACATATGTTCTGGTGATTAACTGTTTAAAGCTTTGTATGCATGTGTAAATATTTTAATTTAAATTTGTACTGTACTTGAAACCAAAGAAGTTGTTTAAAAAGAGATATCATGTGATCGTAAAGCGTCGTTATGGCGATCATGCAAGAAGCAGTGACTTGAACAATTTGCAGTTCCTTGATAAATGTTTGAAATACGCTTTACAGTAGTGCCACTCCGTAATCTATCTATGCGCAAGGTGTTTAATACGGTCACAAGATGATTTGTTTTAATGCATTAGTTGTTGTTGGATATATCTAATTTATAGCTATATACCTAAGCTGTGCATAACAATCTGCAAAGGGAATTAACGTGATCGCCAATATTCATGTTTGAATAAAAAATAACGCCTAAATTCTGTAACATTAACGTGTAATTAATGTTCGAATCACCAACAGTAACTAACAGATACTCAATGTATTTTCAGTTATGTAGAGATGAGAACATGATGAATTTTGTTTTATTAGTGTTAAGTTTGAGCAGGTGGTATTATATCTCGAATGCACGATTAATTGTGTCGTAATTTTTCTTGTTTAGAAATAACATTTGATGGTTTGAATGATAGAAACGTGTTTATTTACTCCATTTTCTAGTGTTTAGGATAGAAAGAGTACACTTGGTCTATATGTTCGTTTTAAATGTGTTGCCCTAGTGTTTGACTTTTGTAAGCTTAAGTTTCCATTAAAATCCTACGCATTATATTAGGGAACATGCATTAACATCATATATTTACAGCATATGTTTGAGATAACTAATACGCTCACAAGTTGTTGCTATGCATCAATTGTGACATATGTTTGCTCCAATTTGTTACTTGAAATGAAAGTATACATTTAATCACGTTATCACAATATCTTTCATTTATTTGTTTTAAAATTATTACATAGTAATTTAAAATTTTGGCTATCATATTTACTGATATCATATTGTAAAGGTTGTAATCCTGTCAATCAAATCAAGAAATAAAGAGGTTTACGGTTTCCTAAAGCTATAGGATAGACAAATACTATTTAACAGGGTCATGACCTCGATATTACAGGACCGCATATTAATAAGTAGCACGTCTCATTCACAAAGTACATACACTTTGTGGGGAAAAATACAATGTTCCTATTGATTCAAATATGATCGATATTTTGATTGTATTTTAACAGGCTTACAACGCTAATAATTAAATTATATATTTATAGTGTTCCTGGTTTATGGCAAACCATGGCAAACCATGATACTTTGTACAGAAAATAGTTTAGAGTATAATTTGGAGATAAGGATTTCATACTATATACCTTTTTTTCTCACTAGCAATACCGGGAAAAATTGAAAAGTAGATTAAATAAATCAAATTCAATAATATGCTATTTAACAATCTAGCCAAACGCTTATGTAGCGCATTCCTGCCTAGAATGTTTTATTATACTTAAAATTAATACATAAAATCACTAACAAATACAATTATATGCCAGTGTGGAAGCAAAGTCGTTAGACTTAAATTTCATGTTATCTCATTTAATCGAAACTATAAGACTTCGGAATGATTATTAAGTCTTTTGTGTACGGTACTTAAATAATACATGTAATAGCCAAAAGTTTTAAATCATTTTGTCAGATATGCATCACTTGCGCACGAGTTGCCCCATTCTGGAAACAAGCCCACTCTGTCTAGTGTCTTTTCCAATTAAATTAAAAAAATCAGGAAAGGATGATCCCTCGGAACCATTTGAAGCAACAAAATAACAAGACAATTTTACAGATTCGGTTTGATAGGTTATTAACATGAAAGTGACGTTATATTTATGTGTCTAGATAACAATGATAAAATCCGATATTATGTAATATTTAATCCAACACTTGACTTAATTAGACTAAGTAATACCTAGTTTACATGACCAGAATATGTGTTCTTATAATTAAACATCGATATTTAATGAGATTGATGTGCACATTGAGTATCTATTTTGAACAGTTATACATCTCATGTGCCAGCAAAATATATTTTGGTCAAAACTTACTTTTCAGCAACATGTTGATATTTTCCTCAGACAGACAGACTGAAGGAAACTCTAAAGTTAATATTTGAAAAATCCCTGTTACCAAAATATAACATTTATTAAAAGCAAATTTCTTAAAGAGGAGATAACTCTTGAATTAAAGGTGCAATTTCATAAAAAATGTCAGCTCTTTTTGACTAATCACAAATATTGTTATATTTGCCATGTTTTAAGCCTATTTGTTACCAAAGCAACCAATATCTTTTCAAAATAGGCAGAAAAGATTAGACATGCATAATCTCCAGACTGCAATCTACCCATATGTCAGGTTATAAAAATATTTCTATTACTTTTTGCGTTAACACTGGGTCCAGTTTATGTGTAAAATGTGCCATATTTTCAGTCTATTTGTTGCCAAAGCAACCAGAATTTTCAACATAGGAAGAAAAGAAAAAGACGTGCATATTCTCCAGACTGCCATCTACCTATATTTTAAGTTTCATAAAAATATTTCCAGTATTGTTTGCGTTATCACTGGATCCAGTTTATGTGTAAAATTTTCCATATTTTTTGCCTATTTGTTGCCATAGCAACCAGAATTTTCAACATAGGAAGAAAAGAAAAAGAAAAAAAATTGCATAATCTACTTACTGCCATCTATCCATATATCAAGTTTCATAAAAATATTTTCAGTACTTTTCAAGTTATCGCGGGATCAAGTTTTTGTGGACTGACGGACTGACAGACAGACAGACGGACGGACGGACGTACCAATATTTCAGGTTTATGAGCTATTTCTATTGTTCTTTTCTTTTGTTTCCTTGTGGGCTAACTATTGTTTCCTTATGAGCTAACTATTATTTACGGAATGAAGTCCTTTGTTCTCTTTTGTCCCAGTGTACCGTTAGTTAGCTCATATACCTAAAATGTTTGTGCGGACGGACAGACAGACAGACGGACGGAGGGTAAACCTAAAGTCCCCTCCGGTAAACCGGTAAGGGACTAATAAAATATTATCAAACATGTGCCAAAATCATTCGAACGATGTCTTAAATCGGTTCAGCAATTGTCAACCATATATAATTCGATTGTTTCAATTTAAAATATGAAATAAAATGACTTACGATTAAATCCATTTTTCATCAACAGTTACTATGTTTCCAACAAAATAGCAATATTAGTAATCGGTTGTTTCGCGTTGATATTACCAAATATTATATATATACATACGTACTATATCGAACTCTAACACTGTTGCACTAGTTGAAAGTACGAAAGACCGGTTGGGACATTTCAGCTTCATGAATTCCCGATTTCAACTTCACAAATTCACGACTTCAACTTCATGAATTCATGATTTCAACTTCGTGAAGTTGAAATCGTGAATTCATGAAGTTGAACTCGTGAATTCACGAAGTTGAAATCGTGAATTCATGAAGTTGAAATCATGCATTCACGCAGTTGAATTCGTGAAGTTGAAATCGTGAATTCATGAAGTTGAAATCGTGAATTCGTGAAGCTGAAATCGTGAATTCATGAAGTTGAAATCGTGAATTCATGAAGTTGAAATCGTGAATTCGTGAAATTGAAATTGTGAATTCATAAAGTTGAATTCGTGAATTCTCGAACCTGAAATCGTGAATTCCGTATGTTGAAAACGGGAATTCACGAAGTTTAAATTGTGAATTCATGAAGATGAAATCGGGAATTCATGGAGGTGAAATGGCCCTACCGGTCTTTCGTATGAAAGATATATAGTTGGTCACTAGTCAGCACTTCCCAAATATCAAATTACTCTACATTATTAGTTTTAAATGTGTTTGACATTTCTTTATGTCAAATGACAAAAAAATGGCATGACCTGCCTGGATTTCGTCCAACTGAACTAAACTACTTTGTATGTTACAGAAATCAGAAATAATTATAAATATACATATAAGTAAGGAGCAAATGATTGAATAGGTAAAAGATTTTGGTAAATAATTGGCATGATTTCATGTAACTAAACTGGTTTCAAATGTGCCAGATTTTAACATTATAGCAAATCACTAACCTTTATACATTATTTGTTTGATCGCATTCCCCCTAAATACAAATAGATAAACAATCATGGGAATTTTACCAATAATTATAAAGACAATTTAGCTTGTTCTCAAACCAAATTACCCAAGAGTATAATAAAATGCATGAACTTATATGTAAATAATGTCAATTATGTTAGTTTGAAATTCATTTTTGAAATTTCTGAGATACGCTGTACAGTAATCTATCTATTCGCGAGGTGACTAATACGGTCACAAGTTAATTTTATGCATCTGTTGTTAGATATATCTAATTTCTAGCTATTTGCCTAAGCTTTGAATAACAATCTGCGTGATCGCCCATATACATGTTTTAATAACAAATATCACCTAAAGTCTATAACATTAACATATGTTTAATTCGATTCACCAACGGTAACCAACAGATAATTCAGTGTATTTTGAGCTATTTAAAGATGAGAATAATAATTATGATGACTTCTGTTTTATAAAATACGGTATTTTATCTCGAATGCACAATTAAATGCGTTGTACTTTTTTTGCTTAAAAATGACATTTGATGGTTTCAATGATAGAAAAGTGTTTATTAAATCCCTTTTCAAGTGTCTTTGATAGAAAGATAGGACTCGGTATGTATGTTGTTTTTTATGTTTAGTTCTAATGTTTGTCTGTTTTAAGCTTACGTTTTCATTAAATAATTAATATTAAGATCGTACACATAATATTAGGAACACATACATTTACGTCATATATTAACAGTATATGTGTGGGATAGCAACGGGGTCATTATCTAGACATAAGAGTGTTTTCTGTCTTAACCAATATCGCATAATAATATGTAGCACGTAACCAAAATAGTGACTCATTTACAAAATACATACTCGTAAATCGTCGACGTAATCATGAGATCATGAGATTATTTATTTTTAAACTTGGACAGTTATAATGACTAATAGCTACGTATTGCTATCTTAATACACAGCAATTTCAATGCTATGGTTAAAAATAGTGACAATGCTCAATTAACCTTTTGCAATGGTGATAAACATTCGAGACTATGGCGCTCAATTTTGACAGACAAATGTCAATTGAAAGCTAGAAGTGTGAAAAACATAATTCTTGTGAAAATGAAAAAGTCTTTTAATTCGGTCATAGAAATGTAACGGGACGCTAAAGTTAAGGTCGTTAGTCGCGTCAGACAGGGAGTCGTTTAATTCAGTGACTTTATATAGTGAGTTACGTTGGGCGGTCTAAAATAAGGTCGTATACGACAGGAAGTCGTTTAAATCAGTGAGTCGCTATGGCAAGCTTGACTGTAATTGAATTTTAAAGAGGGATCAGATGTTAAATCGATGATGACATATAGCTACATACATGTATGTATTAGCTTAAATAGATGATTTACAGATATTCAATACACGGAAGCAATCCTGGCTGTCCAAAATGTTTAATATCATTAAGGAGCAATAAGGCAGGTTTATGTCGGTAGATTAATTTAAAAGATAGTTAATCAAAATCAAACACGACAGGTTCTGAAAATGCAATGAAATATTATGATTTCTATATTTGATATGTTGTTCCAACATGAATTGTCCGGCAAAATTAAGTTTCATGTAATGTTTTGAAGTATGTCAATAATTCACAATTATTATTTTATTTTAACGTCAAAAATTTATTGCATAACAAATCTAAAATATAATGCTTAAGGAAAAATACAATTGAACATTTTACGATATAGAGCGCAACAGACATGCTCAGAAAATAGTATATTATATTACCATTTACACAACATTAAAGCCATTATCAGTCAATCTGTTTGATCGGTTACATTAAATCATTCCTTAAATATTTATTATTTAAGTCAATCACATGATAAAGCGATTTATGTCCGCTTCTAAAACATTGTTAGTTAATCAAAGTGATAAAACATGCGTGTTTACATTACTTCATTTTGTTATTTGAGATACCGAGACTATCTTGAAAAAAATACCCATACTAGCATGTTTTTTGTATCTTCTTGACTATAACATTGTAATAAATGCAGTATAGAAGAAACCAATTAGAACTACCGTTTTAAGTGCACAGTTTCTTAATATATAATTATTTATATGTATGAATAAGAATGAAAATAGGACGAACATGGATTCATTTCGGTATCGTAGTTGGATGTCAACAGCTTTGAAAAAGAAGATGATAACATGAATAATTTTAAAATCATAAATATAGTATATTTCAGTTGTTATTTTTTTTTTTTTTTGGAGGGGGACATTTAAATAATTGACCTCAAGTTAATTTCTATGAATGCAATTGAAATGTGATAACAATGTTTTTTTTTTTATTATTTAAAACATTATCTACAAAGATAAAATGTGAGGGGTCTGCACATTATTTATCATTATTAAAGTGTAGAAATATTAAGCTGTACTATGACCTTTACATATAATGTTTTCATTGCCTCAGAATGTATGTACAATAAACTAAAAATAGAATTATCTAAAGATTATAGTCAGTGTCCTATTTGTAAGATGATAACTTAGCGCTTTTGTTAGCATAACAACAAAAACAATGAATTTAAGTATTTGGTAGATTAAATAAATGAGACCATCGACAAACGGAAGGTATATCATCTACATTTTCGCCTGCTATATTAAGGAAATAGATATCTATTTTAGGTGCAATATTGTACATAGAATAATGCATGGTTCAAGTGAAAATGCGTAGGAATATAATCATGAAGGCCGATAGTCCCGGGTGATTAAATACAAAGCCTTTGAACGATAAACCGTGCACTTTTATATTTTAATGCAAGATACTTGTATTATTATGTAATATAAAAAGGTATTATCTATTTCCATGCAAAGAGAATTGATGAAATATTGTTAAACTACTTAGAGGGAAAGGTATTTTCATGACGTCATTTGGTTCAGGCAATGTCGTGCTAGCATTTCTTGTTTTTCGATGTGTATACATCGTTCAATAATGCGCTTGAGTACCCTATCTGCTTGATAGGGGAAGAATGTTAAGAGTATTAGAATATTAAATTCTACTCTGATTTAAATAAAAAATTGATAGGAAAACATAATGAGTTTGTCAGAAGATTAACTGTATAAGCACTTTTGTTTGGTTTAAACATATGTAGTGGTGGGATTTATGTTAAACCAATACTCAATGAGGTTTATATGTGTTTATTCAATAAAGAATAAAACCTGTAACAAATAAAATAAGTATGAGACATCACATTACAAACAAATATAATACAAGACAAATACATTTCACAAAATACATAAAACACACTATAATACAACAATTCAAATTACAATAAAAACAATTTCACAAATAAATATATACAGATATACATACCAGGCTTGATAGAAAAGATTCGTCAAAATAAATAAATTGAATACAAAATACAATAATTTATTATTAAGCAAGTATTTCTGTAAAGAAATAACTGATAGTTAACTAGTCTAATTTAGATCTTTTCACTTTGAAAGCGAGACAAGGTGTGGTCTGAGTTACTAAGAAATGTTATATTCCAGAACCAAATCATCTAAAAATAACTTGCATACCAAAACCAATCATCCATCACTCAACTTGAAAAACCAGTTCAATCACCCATAACAAAAGGAACAAAGACAAACATAAACACATAACACCACAGTAGATTTGGTTTGGCCGTTAAGGGAAAATAACTACCGTAAAAAGAGAACTTGGCTTAATTTAACCTTATCTACACATATTTTATTCCTTTCAATTTTGTACAAGATGTACAATGCAAATAAATAGACAAATAAAAATAAAAATGCATTTTGAAAGAAAAAAGGGTTGGACCACAAAACATAAGTAATTCAGTCGATGCCTAATACTTAAGTGACATTTTATGTTGATATAACTGATAAACATACAAATGAAAGTATAACAGTATACAGTCTTTTACATATAAAACAAACATTGTTTGACTATTTTATACCATGACGTAATGTATAACTCGCTAAAGCAGTAATGATTCATTGTGTAAAAATTATGATATTTATATATCTTTATGAAGTTTGAAATAAATGTGCTGTTTTAATGGATGTATACCCATGATCCTTGTTTCTCAGTACAAGCAATTCATTGTACATTGTACTAAAATCAAAAATACAAATATGTGTTTCTATATAATTATTTTGACGCTGTTATTCATACAATACAAACATTCATCATTAAAAACAAGCTTTTTGTAGTTAAAACTGTCAAACATGTAAAACGTACTAGGTGTGTGTTTCGGTGCTATATATTGGTATGTAGAGCCGCTCCGTATGATCCAATATTCCCTTTATTATATTATGTCATTCTCACGAGTGAGAATACTGTTTTTAAAGTTCACGAGATGAAATAAAATTACATCTTACACAACAAACAAACACATTTTCTTTTTATTTTATGCTAAAAAAACAAGTTAAAACGAAATTTCCATAATTTTAACGTTAATATTAAAATTTGTTTCCCCCATTGAGAGCCCCATTTAGACGGATTTCACATTAAAAACAAGAAGTCTTGAGCTGAAAAATAAGTCCGCCAATCAAGGTTAAATGACGGTGATATTTATTCATTTTATTAAAAAAATATGAATGATCGCTTGTTTTAATAATAAAAACAAACAATTCTTGTAGGAGAAAAAGTCCAACCATCCATCCATATTTCTGTTACTTACTGCGAATTTATATTAGACCTAGCTTTGTAAAATGTAAGCGGCAGCCATTTTTTAAAGTTGTGTATTTCATGGGAGGAAAATAATTGTGTAAGATTCAGAGGGATATAATTTGGATTTGTTAGTCATACACCTTTTTAAAAGAAAAAAAACTTATTTGAGGATTGTAACAGACAAAAAATAAGTGTTGACAGTAGTGAAAACATTCAGAAAAGGAGCTAGGAAAATGGAAAACTTGGAAGCTTGCTAAGGAACGCTGGGTTGTTTTACTTATTCTACGAGTGATGGCTGTCAATGCTTTTCAATTTTTCATAAAGCATACGGCAGTTATTGCTCGTAGGATACTTTAATATGCCCAAATGTTATCAAGAGCAGTTTTGCATGGGGAAGGAATGTATTTTTCAGACTGTAAAAACGAAACAAAAAAAATTAGAGACGAAATTTGGTAATTGGAATTTGAATGAATATAAGTAAGTTTTCTCTCTTTATTACTTTTGACATTTAAGTTATTTATCTATTTCAGCTTTGCTATTTCTTTTAACAGCCTGACATTGTCAGAATTGTCAGTACAAATAAAATTGAGGTACCACATGGGGAAAATCCTAAAACAGTAGTTTCGTCATTGAAAAAAGTGAAATTATATTTTGATAATTTTCACTGTGAAATTATCAAATATAATTTTCACGGATAAATCAGTAATCCACTGAAAAGCATAAAATAAAAAAATGTCTTTTTCTAAAATTTGTTTCTTCATTCAATTAATGTTGCGTAATGATTTTCTTTATGTTTTATATCATTTTATTTCCAGAAAATATTGTCAAAAGGTAGTTCGCAATGAATATGATAAAAGTGGTTAGGTCGTCATTTAACATGAGATCCACCACACTTGAGATATGATCTATTACTTGATATGCCAACTGTACTTATTTTTACCAGTAAGGACTCTAGAGTTATTCAAATATGATTGAGACTTTGAACATTGTCGAACTGAAATACACGCATTGGAACGAATATGGTTATAATAATTGTAATTGTTTTGTCGATATCTTTCAAATGAAAATATGCTGGATTTGACAGATGGTAACGAAAAGTCTACAACGTTATCCAAATGAGATAGCATTTGTCGTGTGTGTACTAAAATAAATGTATGTTCATTTGCTTAATGTTTATGTATAACTCTGTTACAGCATTGTCTAGACAAAAGTTTGTGTTTATCTTTCATTTACGGCTAGATGTTCATACACTTCGTTATAAAGATGTGAATAAACGGAGTGTCATCCCGATTAACAATGCAATCATTATGTTAATGTGTGGTTGCAAAACAATTTACATAAAATATACGACAGTTTATTATTATATACGTTTAAGCCTTTACAACGGTATAAGCATTGTATTATCAACATTTTAGAAACAAATCAAACGTACAAAACAGAGTTACAAAAGAAAAATCCAAAACAAAACCAAACTAAATTAAAACTAACCAACAGGCAAAAACTATACGGATTCCACAAACATATTTTCTTTCTTACAAATATTATCATTTTGTAACTGTAAGCATTTTATAAATGTAACATTTTTATATGCCCGAAATAATTTCGGGCATATTATGTTTTACCCCCTTGCGTCCGTCCGTCTGTCAGGGCGAACATCAAATGGTCTATGAGCTTATTCCGTCCATAATTTCAGTTAAAAAAGAGGGAAATCCCATAAACCGACTAGTTTATGTGGTAAGATCAAAGAAAGAAACACATAAACCCCAAATGTTGGCACATCCGTCCATCCGTTAGCAATTTGTTTAACGGAGCATAACTTAAGCTCCATTTGGCCCAAATATTCAAACTTCATAGAATGATTGTCCATATTGGGTAGAAGACCCTTAATGATTTTGGAGTCACAAGGTCAAAGTTCAAGGTCGCTACGGTCTTAAAACTAAAATTTGTTTCCGGAGCATAACTTAAGTTACATTTGGCCAACAGTTTTCAAACTTCATAGGATGATTGTCCATATTGGGTAGAAGAATCCTACTGATTTTCGGGTCACAAGGTCAAATGTCAAGGTCACTATTCCCCTTAAACTGAAAATGGCTTCCGGAGCATAACTTAAGTTCAATTTGGCCCACAGTATTTAAACTTCATAGGATGATTGTCCATATTAGATAGAAGACCTCTATTGATCTTGGGATTACAAGATCAAAGGTCAAGGTTACTATTACCTTAAAACTGAAAATGGTTTCCGGAGCATAACTTAAGTTTCATTTGGCCCACAGTATTCAAACTTCATAGATTGATTGTCCATATTGGGTAGAAGACCCCACTTTGTTTTTGGGGTCACAAAGTCAAAGGTCAAGGTCACTATTTTCTTAAAACTGAAAAGGGTTTCCGGAGCATAACTTAAGTTTCATTTGGCCCACAGTATTCAAACTTCATAGAATGATTGTTTATATTGGGTAAAAGACACCTATTGATTTTGGGGTCATAAGTTCAAAGGTCAAGGTCACTATTACCTTTAAACTGAAAATGGTTTCCAGAGCATAACTTAAGTTTCATTTGGCCAACTGTACCTTAACTTCATAGAATGATTGTCCATATTGGGTAGAAGAACCCTATTGAATTTGGGATCACAAGGTCAAAGGTCAAGGTTACTATTACCCTAAAACTGAAAATGGTTTCTGGCGCATTACTTTAATTCCATTTGACCCAACTTCATAGGATGATTGCCCATATTGGGTAGAAGATACCTATTGATTTTAGGGTCACAAGGTCAAGGTCATTCATTATCACCTTAAAACAGAAAATGGTTTCCGGAGTATAGATTTAGTTCCATTTAGCCCACAGTATTGAAACTGCATAGGATGATTGCCCATATTGAGTAGAATACCCCTTTATGTTTTTGGGTCAAAAAGTCAAAGGTTAAGGTCACTATAACCTTAAAACTGAAAACAGTTTCCGCTCAATAACTTAAAGAATTAATCAACCTACAACAGTAAAAATTTATAGGATGAACAGCCGTGTCCAATACATGACCCCTTTTAATTTTAGGGTCAAAGGTCAGGGTCACAATTATCATTACACTGAAAATGGTGGTTTCTAGAGCATAACTTAAGTTACATTTGGCCCAAAGTGTTCAAACCTCATAGGATGAATGCCTATATAGAATCAATGTTGGGGTCACAAGGTCAAAGGTCAGTATCAAATGACCTAACAACTGTCAAACTTCATTGAATGATCTCTTATATTAGGTACATTACTTATATGCCCTGAAAAAATTGCTTATATTATGTTATACCCGTAGCATTATCTCTTACAAGATAACAACTTGATGACGGTGCTTTGAAAACAGCAACTGTATATAAATGAAGGTTCTTCAGCTATTAAGAAGGATTGCTTTTTGAAGGATTTAAACTGTATTTTCTTCCCATGTCTTACAAATGTCCCATTCTTACTAATTAAAAATAAACACTTTCGGGCATATAATGCTCCGCTAAGCGGTGCTCTTGTTTCCTTTATATTTAACACAAATATTTATATTTAAACATTGAATATGCGTAACAAACAATATTGACTTTCTAAACTAAAATAAAGAATAAACACCATTTGTAAGGCCAGACAAGCGTTTATTTCATTACAATTAGCACACAAAATGCAAGTATATAAACGCACAACTTCGTTTTTACCTAACACAAGGCAAATTTGAACGAAAAATTAATTAGTTACTTTATTTCCATTGCAATATGTTATCAAAGATGAAATTATAATCATTAGATAATGATACTACCATTACTGCCAAATTTACAGCATAAGTACAATGATTACAGCCTGAATAATCTTTAATAAAACATGATAGCATAATTGTCTATTTTCAAAATTTAATGATATACGAATTGAAACATTGGCTTGTAATGCAACCTGAATCGTCCAAGACTCACCGCGCGGATACAGTAGGGTGAACGTTTCGGTTGTCAAAAATAGCGTTTTTCGTGCGTCCGTTTTTCGTGTAACGTGCGTGCGTATAGCGTGCAACGTGCGTTTGCTGAAACGCTTTCTCAAGCGTGCATCGTTTACAAGCGTTTAACGTTTATCGTTTTCCGTGTATCGTTTTTCGTTTATCGTGCGTCTGAAAGCGTGCGTTTCTTATTCCCAGAAACGTTTAGCGTGCGTCTGCGATCGTCTAAGAGCTTAAGTACCGTGTTTTGCGTCTGTTACTATTGAGAAGTAAAAGAATTTCTTAGATAGATATATTATGTAAATTTGTTGTTTCTTAAACATGTAAGAGATGTTCTGTGTCCCTGTCAAAGAATAGAAATATTATATAAAGAAGTATTATTGTGATATTTACATTAAAGTTTTAAAGTTTGTGACCTCGCGGTGAATACTTGTCAGATTTCTACATGCTTAAAGCCGAAGATCAATTAGTTTTAATCCTATTTTACATACGCATAAGATATAATTACTAATTAATTGCAACATTTTTGATATTCAATTCAGCAAACAGATGTTTATATGCGTACCAATATATATTAGATACGAGGTTCGTCAGACATCAAATGATGTGATCAGACTAGCACCCACCTCCTTTACAAGTTCATCTTCTGACTTTTCATCAAAGACTGTCCGAATCCTATCCGAATTCTATTTAGGGTGATAATTATTTTAGACAGTTCCTTCCTATTTTTCTTGACGGATTTATATTGATATGTAACAGCCTGGCAGGCACTCGAACCCCTGACACTCGGAATACGATTCCGCGGCTCTTGAGTTCCTCTGAGCTATTCGGCCGCTTACACGTTTTACTTGTTTAAATACTGAATAGTTATAAACCTACTGTGTATGCAAATATTTCTTCGAATTTCCCAGGCTTACTTAGCATTATGAATTAATTTCTAGCTGGGCTATACAAATGTTTGTTCAGTCAAGGGTGAGAAAAAAGTGCATCCTGACATGTACTCGAACCCGTGACCGTCTAAATACTGTACCGCAGCTGTACCGACATTTGTTAATAGTTTCATTATTTGTACATGTATAGTGAACATTTTACTAATTATACATTGTACATTGTACTATTTCTATATTTTGTACAAATAAAAATAACTAGATATTTTCTAGATAAAAAATTCTATGGTGGCTTAAATATAGCATGTTGAACTTTTTAGACATGTAATCACAACAGACAGGCTAAGCCACCCTTTACAAAATTCCCCTATCTGTCAGCTCATAATCAAGCCATAGACTACTATTTTTGTATGTGGCCTGGGCTTTTACTGGTCACTTACAAACCGTATAACACTGATAGCGTACAGATGCCCAGGCTGGTCTGGATCCATGCTGGTCGCAAACCCATTATGTTGCTTTTATCGTGACAGGGCTCAAATATATCTTAATCTTATATGAGGTCAATGATATAACCCACTTTGATAAACATATATAAATTTCTTGATTTTTATTCTGTATATTATCTAAAATCACTTTTAAGGTTTATCAATCCGTAATCATTACTTAACATAATACCCCTTTGAGATACCCGAGATGAGCCTGTGTCGCCCTTTGCTAACTTAAAAGTATATAACCTTTCCATATATAACCATATAATTCTTTAAAGATTTTTCTCAGCTGAGTAAGATAGGTATGCTGTAGTCCCAAGTCACTTGTTTAACTTCCCTCAAGTAAGTTATAAACCTAGACATAACTGATAAAATTCTAACCATAATATACTTAAATATCACCTATGTATTTATATAAATTTACATAAACCCATTTTGCATACTAATATATCTTTTGGGACCTGTACAATTTCAATTGATTGTAATTTTAATTTTCCTACAATATCAATTTTATGTAGGTAGGTCAGTTCATTAAAAAAGGCATAATACAAGATCCCTATGAAAAGTAATGTAATAGATAACTCAATCCAAATCAACTTTATTAATTAAAAGCTTTCATTAGATGACTTATAAAAGAAGATTTCAATAATTGTCCAGGAAAAATATAAATGTTATAGTAAATTTTATCTGGACCCCAACTATTTAAGAAAGCAGTGCCACATAAAATGTTGATACACCGGGTAATTTTACCTTAAACTTAACCTATTAGGAAATGATACAGAATTTTTTATATAACATAAATCTATTATATTAATTAACAAACATATGTAATTGACTAAAATAAGGTAGTCCTAACAAATTTCATTACAAAATATGAGAATTATGGCAAATCTCCTAAGATGCCTAAATGTCCAAGATAGTGCACTAAATCACAACAAAATATGAAAATTTTACCTAATTAAAAGAGCCTTGGAAATTAAACAAAGCTACAAGAGGAACATTAATCTATCATATTAATTAACAAACGTATCTAATTGACTAAAGTAAGGAAGTCCAACCAAATTTCATTACAAAATATAAGAGTTATTGCAAATTTCCTAAGATACCTTACTGTCTTAAGATAGAACACCAATTCACTACAAAATGGGGATTTTTTACCTTATTATATCAGCCTAGGAAATGAAACAGAATTATAAGTGCAACATAAATCTATTATATTAATTAACAAGCATATCTAATTGATTAAAATAAGAATATCTCAATAAATTACATTGAATATTCAAAAAATTATGGCTTATTTCCTATGATGTATAACTATACAAGCTAACACACTAATTCATTAGAAATAGGAGTAATATTACCTGATTATAACCTCATGGTAAATGAATCAAAGTTATATAAGCAACATAGTATTATTATATTAAGTTAAACCAACATCAAATTGACTTATATAAGAAAATCCCAACAAATTTCATTGCAAATTAAGAAATAATGGCTAATTTTCTACAATGCCTTATTAATAACTTTACCACACTAAATCATTGAAAATTTGGGTAAGTTTACCTTGTTATAACCTTTTGGTCACTGAAACAAAGTAAGTAAAGCCAAATAATGTTATACTATCAAGTAACTACTACATCTAATTGACTAAAATAAGAAAACCCCATTGAATTATATTGACAATGACGAGAGATAAGGTAAATTTTCTATGATGCCTATTTGTTCAAGCAAATACATTACATATTTAAAAATGGGGGTAATTTTCCCTTATTATAACCTCCTAGGAAATGAAACCAAGTAAGTAAGGCAACATATCACTATAATATTGAGTAACAATTACATCTGTTTGATTGATATTGAAAAAATCCACCAAATTTCATTGAAAAATTAAAAAAAAAAGGTATGGCAAATGTCCTATAATGCAGACAGAGGTGTTCAGATCCACTATCAGTAAGGAAGTGTTCCCTTCCCTGTCAGGGGACCATTACTGGCATGGTATATGGAATCACAAAAAAGATACTGTAAAACTGATTTTTTTCATTTTTACAGCTCTGAACTATTCACTAATGAGGGGACATAAGATAAGTTAGTTAACATAAACCCGTTTAAAATACATGAATGGCTAACTATCATTTAACCCTTTCTCTGCCAGAGGGTTATTGTTTTATTGTTCACCTATTTGCCAGAGGATTTTCTAAGAAATTACTATATTATTAATTAATATAATTATTATTATTTGTTATTAGTATTATAATAATTATATATGTTTCCAAATCTGTTAGTATAATAATAATTATTGTCGATGGTATAATTTCTTTATATTTATTATTATTTTTATTATTATTATCATTAATTTATTATTATAACTATTATTTTTATAGAAACGGCTAAAGCCGTCCATATGGCAAATACGCCGAAAATAACAGGGACGGCTTAAGCCGTCCCTATGACAGTGAAAGGGTTAATCAAATCACTAAACGATCTAGCTTAGAAGTTGTTAAAAATTTATATGATAAGGATATTTTATTAACGTTTAGAAACAATTTCTATTTTGCGTGCCTTTTAGCTTGCGTATATATCGTGTAGCGTATTTTGTTTTGCACGCGTTTGCGTATTTCGTTTCATAAAGGGTGCGTGTAACGTGTGTTCATATAGCATGTAACGTGCATGCGTTTTTTCCGCAACGTGTGTTTTGCGTGTAAACTGAATCGTTCACCCTACTGTATCACATACACAAAATAAAGACCGTTTAAAGTGAAATAAGAGTAGTTTTTCATTTATACGCCTATAGTACATGTATAACGCTACCATTTAGCCATCTTTACATAATGTTTTTATAACGCTAATGAGGTCATGTCAAATTATATGCATGGATGTGCAATACCATATTTACTGAGTGGCAAAATGGGCACTGGTGTGTGATAAAGCATATTAATACGGGGAAGTCAAAAACCGAGGGTCCGGGCTTTGACTTGCCCGGCTATAGATTACATGTGTATATTTAAAAGAAAATCAAATAAAAAACAATTAAAAAATATATAGAATTCTATACCTATCAATGATATTTTCAGTGTCAGTTCTAGTCGGGGGCCACCATTTACAATGTAACTCAATGATAAAAGGCGGTGTATTCCGATAACGGAATAAATCTCAACTTTTCGGATAAATAATAAACGTCGAGTGTTCCGAGTGAAAAGGGAAGCGGTGCATGTAATACCGAATGACAATTTTAAAAGGGAAAGAAAGAAAGGAATTTTTTAACGACTTCCCCGTTCATGGGCTCTGCCTAATTTCATATTACATATTAAGCGCTGATCAATAAGTTTCAATTTTAAGTGATATGAAAAATATTTTCTGTTGTGCTGTCTTTGTAAATCCAATAATTGTTCTCATTTTTTTCCTCTTGATTACAGTTTCAGACCTAAAATAAAATTGCGTTCTTAATATTTATAAAGATCTATACTAATATATTGTAATGTCCTAGAAATTTTACCTTTTTTAGTGATTTCGCTGATTATTTCTACTTTCACATTCGTTTTGAGAAGCTTTTACTGGCGACAAGACAGTAAATCAATTGCGGTGTCCTAAAGAAACATACAGGACATCAACTTAAATCTACGTATTGTGCCAGCAATTTAATCATTCTTGATTCTGGAAGCTTTTCCTTTAATGTTATCCATTTCCCTCAATGTTATCCGTGGTAGAATCCTGTGTAATCTGTTTTCGTGACTTCTGTCAAAATAGTTAATTCCTTTATTTTACACTCAAGATTATATATTTCGATTGTTTATGATGCAGCCTCACTTAATATATAGATTTGCCGCATAAATCCATCTGAATTTAATTGTTACCACTGTATATTTATAAAAATTTGCAATGAATTTTTCAATGTCGGCCATTTTGGAGAGATTACGTAGTGAATGCAAGGGATAGTTCTTTATCCAATTGCGTATAAAAAGGAACACTTTACATTAACATTTTTACTTTCGATATTAGCGCATGATAGCTTATAAATATATCTAAAAATCATTTGTTGAGGCTGTGACAAAAATTTATTTCGGTGCTAGGTTGAGTGCATTTCAGTTCTTACATAAACTCGTTTAAAATACATTTCTAGCTACCTTCTGGAACATACGATACGTTACAGTACATCCCAGCTACCTTACAGTATAGATCTACATGTATATGATGATCAAAATTTATCGCTTAAACGTTCTACATGTAGCTATAGTTGTTAAAAACTTAAAATGATTACGATGTTTTAATAAAGGTTTAGAAACGTTTTCATTTTGCGTGCGTTTTAATTAGCGTGCGTATATCGTTTAGCGTATTTCGTTTAGCGTATATCGTTTTGCGTGCGTCTGCGTATTTCGTTTCGTTTTGCGTGCGTATAACGTGCGTTCGTATAGCGTGTAACGTGCGTTCGTATAGCGTGTAACGTGCGTTTTGCGTGTAAACTGACACGTTCACCCTACTGTACCTACGTCCATATGTCAAGTATCAGTTCGCTAATGTTGGACCACATATTGCGAAGACGTACGTATTCAACGAAAAATCAAACATATATAGAAATTTCATCAACAATGAATTTTTAATGGTGTATCTGTAAAAAGGTTTTGTAGAATGACGCTCTTTATACAATACATGGTTTAAGACTGTGTTAGTCACGATGCAATAAACACGATTGACCAGTTAACACCTTTCTGAACGCGTGACTGGGTAGGCAAAACCTTAAGCTATTATTACCGAAACTCATGAAATATTTTTTCCGTAGCAGGTTGTCCTTATGTATGATAAATTTTATTACGAATCATAAGGCATATAGAAATATAGTATTTAAAATGTGATAGTGTTTCGTTTTATTTCTCAAACTAAATAATCTAAAACTGATTACCCATTTACTGTCAAATTGTAAAGATGACAACCTTTCGTCCTTATTTTATATACTATAATGTTACTTAAATTATCCTCATAATATAACAGTCAATTTATTCATTGACTATTTCATTTTGTATGAAAATATCATAATGAAAGACATTAGAAACAATTGTTACATGTACAAACCTATCAATGAAACGCTTGACTGTCATAAGTGTCAAATTTTGAATAAATTTGACCCATTTTTACATACACCAACACATAGGATCAATAATAACAAAAACATTGAAACGTTGCAACAATCTAAACGCTTTTAACAAATACAAAAAAAAAAGAAAAAAAAAAGAAAATAATCAACAATGTCTATTATTTCAATGTTTTCAACAGTGTATACAGTTAAAAAAGAATTATTATTAAAACTGTCAGCTACCAACTCGTTGCGAATATATTAAATAAAATCTTAACATTGATGTAAACGAAGAGTGTTAGACTATGCGCATATGAAATATATGAGAAAAGAAAAGATCAGATATGCCGTTTTTACATCTGATGGAAAATGAATTATATTTATACTGCTTCAAAATACAGAATAATCTCCGCAAGTGGCCTCATGACTGGATAATTTGACCAATAATGCCAAATCTAAATTTAGCTTGCTAATGCGTTTTTCTAAGGAGTTTGTGTTTATTGTAGTACAAGGAAATCATGATAGACGAAATAAAAATGCAAGTTTTCAATAAAAATCGGAATGTATCATCTGTGTATAAAATATGAACTTCACAAAAACATGCATTAAAATCCGTTGTTTCAAACACTACAATAATTGTTTACATCCTTAAAACTAATTTACGTCTAGAAATAAATCAGTTTTAATGCCTATCACTGAGCACTTCTATACTAATAAATTATTTTAAAGGACGTCCGTGATAAAAACATATTATGGTGGCTTAATCTGTGGATATGTGATCGTACGATCAATCAATCGATCTTTATAATGGTTTTTGATCATTTATATTATCAGACTGATTATAATCATTATTATTGTTGTTTATGGCTGTAAAAAAGCAATGACACTTAAAGGTTACAAAGCGATTTAAAAACTGAACGTATGGAGAAAGAACTTAGGTGCTCCTCTGTGCATTATTTGAGGTCCGAACGGGCACCTGATTAGAACAACCAACATTTAGTAAGCTCGCTATATAGTTTCTCACTTAAAATAATCCCAAAGGATCCCTGAAAGGCATTCGCATATGACAAGTAGTTCGTAGTCAACTACTTTAAGCATTCGGTCACTAACTACGCTGACAGAATATAAACATACAGGTAGAAAACCAGTTGTATCATTGTAGCAAATGTCCAATTCGTGTTAAAATATTAAAATATTTTTCATAGAGTGTTTACAGTGGCGTATCACGTTGCGGGGGGGGGGCAAGATTTGACCCCCTAAGCGTCTGTGATTAGGTGAACTCATTGGCTGCTGGTAATAGTAAAAACTACATAATGTTAATTTTATCGGACACATTTTGATGAGGATATATTTGACTATCATTATCCTATTTTAATTTTGATATGTGACAATTAACAACCGAATTGGTTTGTTGAACACACTAATTATATAATTAAGCAGTATATATCCTGTCATTTCTGTCATAAATGTACTGAAAAATTAATAACTGCCTTTTGTAACGCATAGGAAAATGAAGACAGTATGGTGTCATTCTAAAACTGTCCAAACCAGCAGATATATAGAAGGAAATGTATATCATCAAATTATCATAGTGTTTGACAAAATAGGAGCGTCTAGACGGATACGTTTTTATCAAATATTAATCTGATTTGGATTATTTCTAAGAACATTTTTAAGAACATACCAATAACATTTAATTTACATGAATTAACTTCTTTTATGTATACATCTTGGTTCTGCTGGACGAAAAGTTGTTGTATTGGTGAGTGTTTATATTTATGTTCAGTTCAATTCCAATACAATCTTGATTTACCCTTCACGTTCATGGTTACCTTTAACTCGAAAATCATTAAACAAATGAATCATTATTCGACAAACCTTGGTATAAACACAATTATTTAATTTCAATGTGCAGTGTTTAAGAAGTATTACGTTGCGTATAATTATGTATTTTGATTATTATTCAATTCATTCAGGTTAGGTTTTGTTGTGCCCCGTCTTCACTTTAGTTTTGTTATATTTCTCTGGTCCTTCGGGATCATTGATGCCATCACTATTAAATGTTGAGACTTGAGTACCGCTCAAGCCGGTGATAGGGGCGTGAGGGATGTTGCTTTTATTCATTATCCCTCATTTACAGACTCAATCAAACTGAGTCTGTAATTTTCATGCAATTTTGTTGTGATTTAGGCTTCCGAGGGATCGCTTTGTTTCCATATTTTTTTGTCTTTAATTTGATTTTTTAGTTATCATCTATGCCACGTCAAGATTTAATCATAATTACGTTTTTTGTTAATCAATAGATACATATTATTTAAGGTTATACATGTGCACTAAAGAAATAATTCCCTCTTTCTTTTGATCAATATATTAAATGTGTGATATGGCTTGGCTATATTTATTATAATTGATGATGTAATTTATTGATTTGTCTGAAACATGGCTTAGTCTGTTTGTTAAAATATTAACATTAATTTAGTTGTCATTAATTCAGATTTGTTTTATTTTCTTCAATAACTATTGTTTATAGGTACCGTAAAATATTCTTCATTTTAAAATAGAGAAAATAAGAATCCCCAAAGAAAGTCCAACACGGCAAAATTGAGAATGTTGCAGGCTCGGTTTGATTGTGCCTGTTCATGGACGGTACTGTCAAGTGCAAACTACCGTCCACGCCCCCTAGCAACGGCTTAAGCAGAATTCAACATTAAAACATGAAATGGTAAAATTTTGAATTTAGAAACATACGCAGATGTGTTCATGAAAAGTAGTTGTATTGTGTTCATTAAGTCATAAGATATTAAGTCATATCATCAATAAGCTATGTAACACATTTTCCATCGGATATAAGTATTATTTGACAATAGATGAAATAAAAATATCAATTTATAAATGGGAACGTTTTCTACTGACAAATATCACAATTGTTGATGACTGTGCATTTAATGTATTACATAGAGCTGATTGTTATTCATGTATACTTTCAATAAAAAAACCGTTATTGTAAATTCTATCAATTATCTTTTGAACCCTTGTGTACAAATATAACGCCCCTACTATCCTATTATTCCATGTGTTTTCTTCTTTTCTTCGCGTGCATAATTTTCTTGGCAACGTGAGGAGACTTAGACCTCTATATCATGACCATGCTTATCGCTATAACGTGTGTGTACGTTTTGCTGTGTGACGGGTTTAAAAAGTGTCCCCGTACATCTAATAAAGATGTTATTTATATTTTCGATCATTGAAGATCGCTCGGTACGACATTATTGGTTTTAGAGTATGATTGTGGTACTTTATTTTCTTTCCAATTTTAAGTTTTTCCTTACAGGGTGGTTTTACTATTCCCTACTTTAATACTCTTAAATCACCATATGGATATGTTACCTGCTTTTTTGTGTTGTCTTTTCACATTTTATCTGTGATATCCAGACTTGATTACCTCTGTTCCTTTTTCTCAATTCCATTATATTTAGTTTGGCCTATTGTTGTCGCGTTAAGGGTTCATGCATATTGTTACTTTGGGACCGCCACATAAAAACACATGCGGATATTTCAAAGTTTTACAGGTTCATTGTTAAATCGTGAATTCAACCTAAGTGCTAGAGTACGGTGACGAACGATTGCACTTTCTAATACCGTCAATCGCCCATAAAAAGAAAGAAACGGAAATGCTAAAGAATGCCCAAACGACAAAAAGAAAATGTTGCAGACTCTGATTAATTGAAATTTTTCATGGACAGTAATGGAAAGTGCAAGTTTCTTTTATGTTTGTTTTCTATTTTATAGTGTTATATTTTTACAAAGAGAGATATGTTCAGTGTTATGTTTCAACATTTTCAGTGAATTCCATGATGTTTTTTTTTTCAAAGTATGTAATAATGCCATTGGAACTTCTGCTTTAACTATTTCCTGGACAATTAATGTGATACTTTTACATTTACGCTGTGCACTTTCCGCTTTTAAAAGACAAACATATTTAATCACATTAAAACTAAAATCTATCTCTTTCCGCTTTCCTAATTTAACATTTCCTTTTAGTGCTGTCTAGACAGCGTGATTTCCACTGACCTACCGCGGCTTTTTATTTCCATTCTTGCATAATGGAATGCCGCCTCACTTCCTACAAAATATGCTGGTAAAAGGAACGTGTGCAGTGTAGTACTCCCAGAACGGTCCTCTGTCCAACAACGGTAACAAGTTCACCACACAAAGTACAAGGCTTTGTAATTAATATGTGTATCTTTCAAATATATAACTGATATTCAAATTGGATTAATAGATGTTTGTCTGTGTTCATTTGCTTTAGTTACTGGAGAAATTATAACATAATTTCTTCAATGAATTGTAAAATTAATAAAAAAAATGTCAATTTTGCTACGCAGTAAATCAATATACTAGGAAAAAAGTGTATCTTACAACTAAGGTAAAAACACCTGGAAATTGTATATATTGTATATGAACGCAGATAGTATTTTAAAAATATTTTCCAATTATTCGCCATAATTTCTTAGAATATTCTAATGTAATATGTTCAAATATCTTTTTACTTTTAATGGAATGTAAAGTACCTACATCTCTCATAATGCTCTTAAATTGGTAGACTTTTATGAAAAGAATTTCCAATTACTTGCCTTCCAGATACCAAGTTTTTTGTCAATGACAGTATATTTTCTGTGATGTGTCCATGTAATTGATGAGAAAATTGTGCACTCTTACTGAGTGTAAACTGAAATATAATTTTCTATGACAAACTGGTGTGTACAATATATTGCAGTACTTTTAAAAACAACAAAGTCAAGTAAAGATCGTATTCTACCAAAACTAAAAGAGCATAATAATTTGGTTTAAATCTTTATTATAAAAGTTGACTTAATAAAACAGTGAAACTTTTAAAGCGTTTGTACCAAATAATTAGTAACGGATTTCAGTTAATAATATGCGAAATCTGTGTATTTGCTTCAAAAGTGGAAAGCAAATATACTTTAAAGGTAAGTTATTGATACTTTACATTTTTATTTTGCAATTCAAACAAATATATGATAAATGATTAAATATGTGAGGTTTCCCTCTCTGCATTTTATTCTGGTTAACAGCATATTTTACTTCATTTTTTGTACTAAGTGTCAAGAAGATAGTATCACCTTTAACACAATACATTACCGCATGTGTACAACATTGGCATATTTGTAATGAAATTTTAGATACATGAATATATAACTATCATTTTAGATAGCAGCCTTTCCCCTATGCAGATACACGCTCGTGCGTTCTTGAAATAATGCAAGACGGATCATGTACGGTCTTTCACCACCATTTAAAAGTTTGAAGTCTTTCTCCACCACTTATGTTTTTAAATCGATGCATGACATTGATAGAATCAGGTTGACTTTATTTCAACAAACTAAACGTGAACAAGCTGTATTACTTAGCCCTGTTGCATTGACATTAGCGTTTTCTCAGTAATAAGTATTTTACTTGGCTTTTCGCACATTTCAATAAATTAAACATTATCACCTATAATATCACTGTTTATATTATTGGTATAATCAAGAGATTTTTTTTACAACTTCTCCAGACAACTCGAGTCCATTTTATCCGACAAGTGTAATTCTGTTTTCATCCTTTATTACAAATAAACGTAAAGGGTTACTGTTGATAAGTTTAGGTATTTAGACTTTGATCAAATATTTAGACAAGGAGTCCTTATATGCACATAACAGTTCACTGCTTTTTTTCAAGAAGTGCTTAATGGCAAATAAACGTTTAGAAATATATATTACAAATTAGCTGAAAGCTCTATCTTTCTATACTCAGTTTCATAAAAATGTGTTCCGTTTGAACTGTAAGTTTGTTGTACTTTATACTTTCAACTGAAACAGTGTAACAGTTAAAACGTAATAAATATCATGTCGATCTATATCTATGTTGAGAATTGTTCTCCATTTCTTGAATTACAAGGTCAATGCTTTCTTTCATAACGCAATTATTTGTAGACAGTGTATTGATGTTTGTCTCAGAAAACAAGAATGAGAACAATTAATGCCAATACTTATTAAAGAAAAGACTGCCAAATATATCTGCTCAAACTCAATTACATAGAGATAAATATATGATAGGTATATCTGCTTTGATGTATGGTTATTACGATTATAAGAAACAAAGTTAATCTGTTATAAGCTACGAATAAAACATCTTAACATATTACTTCTATCAATAAACTAAACTGTAACCACATTCCGTAATGACAGTAATTGGTGATTTGTTCCTAAATAGGTTTTTGTTATTGGGTGTTAATAGATGTCTAGACAAGGGGATGGGGATTGTCTATACCTTAACTGAACACAAAAATGTCAGATAAATACAACAGTTACTTCAGATGTCTCTATGTTTTCACTGATTTATTTCATATAGCAAACGTTTGCTGCAATTTTGTTCCAATATCCTAAGCAGACATTCTATACCCAAATGGACAACTCTACATTTTCTTAAAAATTATATTAATATATTTCCCATACAAATTTCCTTGTAGCCAACACTGACACTTGAGTGCGGTTTATTAAAAGCATGTACAATACGTTTCTGTACAATTTGTAAAATATCGGCTTTATATGTCTATCATTCTTTTCCCCCTTTTTATCATGCTAAATATAGAAAAGGTGTGTCTTAAATTACAGCGTTATAAAAAACATTTCTCCAACGTCAATTATTTTCTGATAGTTTTAATGTTAATATATGTAGATAATGTCATAATAACATTATCTAGTAGACAGTTTACTTTTAATATAATTCAAAGATTAGAAATAAATGTTTAATATGCCAATTTCCGTGAAAGAAAATATTTGCGCCTTACAGTTAACCATTGCGTTTAAAAAAGTTTAGGTGTTATATTTCAGTTCACTGCCACGATTATAGTTTTGGACTGCAAAATAATGTGTGTGAAAACTTGACATGCAGGGATAAACGGAGAATTGCAGCTACCGTTTATTCCTGCGTTATCGTAATTGCTGTTAGATTGTAACATCCGATATAAGCTAAAATCGTTTTTCCTGGTTTGGTTTCATTTGACTTTAACTGTGTTGGTGCGCCGCAAAATCAAACAAAACAAACAAACAAAGTTGACCTGTAGCATTTCTTAGCAAATGTCTACAAATATTTCTAATCATTCAGTGTGGGTAGAACATGGCGTCCCAAATGTGAACTTATTGCTTACTTTTGCATTTGAATTTTGACCTTTTCAAGGAAAGTATTTAGGAAGACAGACCAAGGCCATCATGTCACTCTTGTTTTCTATTAAAACTTTAGTTGGAAAATATTTCGTTAGTCCCGAAGAATCGTATATATCTTTTATAACTATTGCTATTAATGTTATAAGTGATATTTTTGTTTGCTTACTCGTTTGTCTGCTTGACGTATGATATGGTTAGTTGGTTTGTTTTTGTTTCAGTGTTTTGTATTAATGTTTACATGACAATAAGGAAATAGATGTTTCTCCAATACAACTGCGTCAGTGTATCTATAAACTTAGTGTGTAATATTTATTCTAAGCACACAAGCGGTTCTTACATAAGACGAAGAAGGGCTCAGGTTTTACTAAAAAAATCAACAAATATTCATTATTTTGTTTTATGTTACAAGAACCCGTTTACTTATTTTGTGTTGTTTATGTTTTAATAGATCATGTTTGTCGTCATCAAAATTTTTATGTTTTTATTATTGAAATATTTTACATTTAATTATTAATTTGGCATCCTCAAATTTTAATGTATAACAACCCTTTTTTTCTTTTCAGTTATTTTGAGATCACTCGTCCTGATTTACCAATGATTGATAGTCTGCAGAATGCCACACAATACACTAAGTTAATGCAAGTCCATCATTCTATTTGCTCTAAAGACTGTTTTGAATGGACAAACAATTGTTTTGTTTGACATGTGTCATCTGAAACAAAATAGTGCTTATATATGTTTTCGTACAATTAACACTACGAGACCAATGTCTTTGACAACAATTGCCTATATTTTCTCGAATTACTACATTGTTTCCGTATAAGTGTACAGAAACACTTAAAGACATAGGTTTATTGATTTTATATCAGCAAAATATGCCATGTAATCAGTGGATTTTCATTCTGATGAATATTTTTAAAGCGCAAATTACCATATAGGATTTTCTTTCGTTACACATTTAATCGAAGTGTACCATATGTCTACTATATTAGCCAAGCATACAATGTTGTATGAAAGCTCTTGAAATTGGCCTATAGACTTTTTTTTGTTGTTTATATTATAAATTATTTTGCCTTCAAATTGCCATGGACACAATTCACAAAGATTGACATCACATTTCGAAAAGTAAATAAAATAAATGAGAAAAAAAAGTTTAATATACTTCTGCAGAAATAATTTCCATATTGCAAGGCAAATAATATATTTTAAACCGAATGTATTAACCTTAAATGTATCTACCCGATAAACAATAAGATCGTTGATCCAGTTTAATCATCATCTGGAATTATATTATTACAACATTGCATAAAAATTATAAAATGCCACTTTAATATAAAATTAGAATGTGTTACACACCATTAACAATTAACCCTAGGACAAAGAAAACTGATTTGTCATTAAGAATTATGACTGTATGGAAAGACAATTAATCAACTTTGTTTAAAATGATACAAGTTAAACAAGGCATGGAAGAACTAGACCGATAGACCTATGGCTGTAGTTTTTAATGCCGTTGTTTCCCTTTTTATGTTTAACTCGTTTAGTCGTTGAGTTCGCGGTAGGTAAAAATGGGCGCAATGTTTAAGACATTCAATGTAAATGATTGATTTAACACCTTTGAAGACTGTTAATAAACGCCAAATGTTCAAATTCAGGTCTTTCATGATATTTGGCGATATGACTGACTAATGTCTTGTAAGAATAAAACACACATTGTTTTATGTTGTAATATAGCACCATTACGGGGATATTTCTATCGCTATCCCTTTCTCTGTCGTCACAATAATTTATCCACAGAAAAAAATGAGCCGATCAGTGGACATGCTCTAGAGAGTGGGTAACTAATACCTGCACTCCAGTTAAAAACACTTAAATGTATATGTATACGATTTATCGCTGACACATTTTCAACAGAACGGTCCTCAAAATATGATACAATGAATACATAAACCCCTTTGAAGACAGTTAAAGACGTTTCCGGGAGTAGTCACTGCGCACATAAACCGCGCATGTCACTTTCCGTTACTTGTTATTTATTTCGTTTTTTTGCGTTGGGTTTAATTAAAGTTGAGTAGTCTTCAGATAAAAACACAATTACAGCTAAACTGTCAAAATCAAATATAAATCGCCGTTTAAGATGTCTTTGCGAAAGAGGAGTAAGTCAGGTTCCTTTATTTCAAAGAAACGATCAGAAAGTATCGGAAATATCAAGTTTTTTGCCAAGTCCCATGTACCGGAGAGTGAAAATGATTGCGTAACAGAAGTCAACGCTGATTCGGACGAATCATTTCAGTGTTCTGTTGACAACAATGTGGATTAAATTGGCGTCGATGTGCCATCTTGGAGAGAAGGTCGTAGAATAGTTGAACTAGGATATTTAGCGGACAAGTTAAAGTGCACTGAGTGCAGTGAAAACCTTATTCTAAGTAACATTTCAAGGGAAGTGATATATGGATAAGGGTCACTGCTATATATAGACTGTATATGCGGTGTTTCTAATTCTGTCGAGACGAGTAAACGTCACCGTGTAAACAAAAAAGGACCATATTATTGAAAGTGTTTTCAATTATGCACATAAAATTGTGTAAATCCAAACGAAAATATACAAAAAAAGTATATTACTGAAAGGAATTTCAGCAGACTTTTCAAACATAAGTTGAAGTGTAAATTATAATAAAAAATTTTGACTCGCTATTTTCTACCAAAACATTTGTGACATCATAATTTGTTGATATTAATAATGTGGCATTTGACTATTTAAAAAAGTATAAAAGCATGTAATGAATAGAAAAAAATGCTTTATATCATATTTCATATTGTTTTTTCTCTCATGAATACAAGTTGTGAACATCTCATTGAAAGATGTAATAATAACTGAAACAAACAAAAATCATGTTAAATTATTTATTTTATATGAAGAATAATAATTTCTATTAAAGAAACATGTAAGACAAGGAAATCTAGTCCTCATGGTGTTGAAAAATTATGGAAAAATAGATACATTATAAAATGGCTATGTTTTACATATAAAGGGAGGTAATAAAATTGTTGTATGAAAAGACAGCCACTTCTATTTTTATGCAGTCTTAAGAATGTATTAATTATTTTAAAACTTTACATTCTGTACCCTTTATAACTGCTACAAATCATGAAAATGATCATTTAGCCACATTTTACTATTAAAGGGGGGGGGGGGGTAATAACTTGCCATTTTACTCAGAAACGAGCATGGTAAGGCATATATTTCTTTATATTTTCTGTAAGCATACATAATTAGAAATATGGACAAATTCTCTGCGTTAGAATTTATTTTACAGACAAAAATGTCAAAATTTTGTCTGTTTATCAACCCTTCGGTTTAAGTTTTTAGACATAAATTCCATCATTTTTTATCCAATATGTACTGATTTTTATATCTGTTGTATTTTAAAAAGCTCATTAAATATAATTTGAAGAAGAAATCATGACTTTTATGTATATTTCTTGTCTTTTATTACAATTATTGATTATAATTGTCTGAATATCATTTTTTAAAGACATACAGAGTAATGGCCCTTGAAAAAGCGACATTGTGAAAAAACGAGCATGGTGACCCCTAATTTTTTAACCTGATTTTTGTTCTATGTAACCCATAGAACATATGTACAAAAAAAGAAAACAATCTCCGCGTAGAATCTTACTCCAGGATATGTCTTTAATACGTACTTGTTGTTCAATTTACTTAATATGTAATTTGGCGAAATAGCTGATCAAAGACCAATGTCTAGTAAGCGTAATACAGACATTGTTTTATGTTACGATATTGCACCGTAACGATTACAAGTGTGTTTGTCCTCTGTACAGGCGTCTTGTCCAATCCCATCAATTATTAATTACAAGAAATGAATGTCTATACTTATATACAACTATTACTTTTATCAAGCGATCTCGTAATTTTTTTGACAGCATCCTCGACAAACTTATTAACATTGGAGAAAAAGGTCAATGGAATGTGGAAAAAAGGCGATACGAGTTTAATGATGATTTCCATTTCCGTCATGTCTTAGCTGTCGAATGCAAATGCTGACAATTTATGCAGACACTCTTGAATTTGTCCAAACAACACATTGGCATGGCGTACATGTTTACATTTATTTTGAGTTTAGAGCATTTGAGTAAACTCCTAAAATCTTGATTGCTTCATCATAACAAATATTATAAAGTACACGTATATGGTAATAATTTATTTTTAAATGTAATTAGCAAATGGATAACCTATACCCGCATTTAAAGAAGGAAAAGATAATTTTATTGAGTTCAATTTTTCGACAGTATCAGCAGCTTTTATATATCAATCCTGTATTTCATTTGCTTTTACAAAGAAAGGTGATACAAGGGCAATAGGCTATGTTACAGGTTTTATACTGTTTACGCAATGAAAATGACCTCTTATCATTTTTTTTGCAAGCTCAAAAGTTTCAACTCATTTCACTGGAGTGGGATACAAATGCTGTATGAATTGCGTATGGGTATAAAATGACATTGGCTCATCCAAGACGTAATTTCACTTTGATTTGATTATCTCTTAACTCTAGTTAATAATACAACGTGATTAAAAAAATTGTCCGAATCTATTAATACAACTGTTCTTTTATCAAAATGAAGACAAGGACTGTTTTACGGTATTATAAACATCATGTTGCGTTATAGAAGCACATTATAAAGCCATGAACTACTGGAATCGAAAGTCGATTGACCTAAATTCGCTGTTGGTAGCTTCTTTTTTGGTTCACCATTTCAACACATGGTAATTTGAATCGACTAAATTTAAATTCAAAGAACATCGCAAATATTTAACAAAATTCAAAATGATGATAAAACGTGCTTTCTTATTAAAGAAATGTGGACATTATTACGAGTTGAATAACTCGGTTTTTTAATATATGGTTTATGCTTTCTGACATAATGACATAATTTTTAGACAGTTTATTAACAACCTTCTCTAAAAACAGTGCTGAGAACAATAAATGTCTATGGAAATAAAAGAAAATGTCTATCAAATGTACAGCAGCCAAAAACATCTTAGCTAATCAATAAAATACAATATATTGCTCTTCTAAACGAACACTTCTAACTTACACCTTGGCTAAATAAACACACATCTGCCTTTAGAATTGAACCTCACATGGCTAAGTTAATTAAGTAAGATTGAAATGTAAATATTGTACGTGGATGTATAAGGGTTAACACGTTTTTATGACGTCAATTGTAAAACTTCATTTAAGAAGACATTAGATTTATTAAGGCTGGGATTCTTGCTTGTAAAAAAACAACAAAATCTGCATAGCTGTTTTCATTGCAACACTCGTTGTGTTCTCCTTATATTCCCCATACCCTAATGTTTCTCAAGTTATGTAAATTTACAGCACCTTAATAAGATCACAATATTATTACAATTTTGAATAATGTTTATATTAATGTTGTTTGTAATAAAACATTATCATGTTAAAGTTATTTGATTTTTTTATTGTTAACTTTATCGAATAAAAAACCTTTCTTTCACTCATTGTCAAACTATATCTGAATATATGTGTATGGTTTGCACATACATACGTATAAACGACCATTTAAGGTTGATCATTCTAGAATGTACTATTCTTTTCAAAGAATAATGAGAAAAGAACTTGAATGATACTGAACTTTGCATTAAATAAAATCCTGTAAATGACAAATGATCCAATGCTTTGTTAGACTCTTAATTGTTTTTATAACTTTTTCATAAAGCTTCATCACCGTCTTTTTAGATTATAAAACTTTTGTCAAAATATTCTTGTATTCATTGTCTGTACAATTCGCTAAGAGCTCGTACAAGCAATGTTAAATCTATCAAAATTTATATAAATTTTGTCAGTGTAGTTATACGTTACAGAACGAATGATGGATATACTGAAAATCAAACCCTTAAATTTACGATATTTCAAACCGAAATTGTAATGGCTATCTTTTCCTCAATAAAATACTTATTCTTATTCTTACAGTTATGGTATTAATAAATCATATCTTGCTGATAGTAAATTTTATAGCGATGTCTTTCTTTCACTTACTTCATATCATGCATGTCAATGCATTTTGAAATTGCTTGTTATAACCAAGACATGCTTCACTTTCAGATAAGATTAATTTTATTTTCAATATATTACGTTATTTATCATCATTTTCGTTTAAAGTGTAATTATCTAGCTTTTTTCTCCATTATGACAATATGTGTATGTAATATCCTTTCATCTTAAGGGACTCTATTGAGGTTTTCTGACATGGGGTCTGGAAAAGATTTTCGATAAAAATGTTTCATTTGATGTTGATATATACCAATAACCTGTACGTTATCTTTCAGATAAGTAGCTTACTTCGTTTGTTTTCCTGAATTCTAATTGTGAAGAATGACCCAAAATTGCGTTTAACGCTTTTCACTCAATTCGGGCAAAAATCTCACAACAATATGATTTTAATTTATTTCTGAAAATATTTCTTAATTTATCTTTTGCAAAGCTATCCGTTTGACGTGCACAAGTTGGTCTTTGTAAGAAATTCAACTTCATGTTTCTTAAGCTTTTTGGCCTTGGTGGACAAAGATTAAGATATTGACAAATATGTCAATGAAAAAGTCTTTTTTAAGAATTGACTACAATAAAGACGGTATCGCTCAGTGTTACTCCGTGTTACTTAAAGTTGACAATACAAGTTAGATTAAATTGCAATATAACTGATCAACAAAAGACAATTTTGCTATCGTGTTCCCGTAAAGGTGTCAATTTAAAATATAAAATTTGTTAATTTTATGTTATAACGATATTTAACCTGTGTGTTAGTTCGGATCTTTCAATTTTGATGCCTTATCGTTGTTTTTAGTAGTCCTAATGTAGCATGTAATTCAAATAATAGGAGTGTCATCGAAATAAATGTCCCTAAAAGTAGTGTCAGTTTATTTAATTCCATCAGCTTTATTAGCATAAATATACTTCAACAGCAAAGCATTATTAAGATTCAACAGAACTAGCACATTTCTTCATTTTATATTCGTTATTGTGAATATATTATAATAGTCATATTTATTGAGATCTAGAAATGAGAACATTACTGAAAACACATAAAGTATAAGAAGTAATAAAACTATTTACATAATGTGCCTTACACAATGTTAGCTTAAGGTCGCGAAAAACATTAAAGTTGGAATATTGAAGAACACTCAACGTGTTGTGTAAAATCATTAGAAATTATTTCATGTCAAAATGATACAAAATGTTAATGATGTTAGAAAAGATGAATTTCAGTTTCAAGATGAATCAAACATTTTGTTCAGAAATGATTATAGTTACATGAGAAAACTTGATTGCATTAATAATAACGCTTTATTATAAAATCTGAGGAAAATCTGAAATAAATTTCAATCGTTATTTTTACCAGACATCGTCAATTAATATGTATTTAAAATCAGATGACTTCAACTTGATGTTTTGTATATGAGGTATAATGTCAGTTTGTTTCGATCAAAACTGGGCTCTTGCTAATAACTTATTTACATTATCAATAGTAATGTCAACCAGTGTATTCTTAGCGGTTACTTTTATCGGTTTTATCTATTTTAAAACAATGGAATGAAAATTAAAGACATTTTTCAAAACTTAGTACAAACGTATGTAAAACCTTTCTTTCTTGATAAGGTCCAGACATTGGAGTCTTGAATTTCATGTAGATTTATCTATTCTGACGCAATTGTTCACTTTCTGTCACAGTTAGTCTTTGTATAACTCCATCAGTAATACGTAGACGTATCGTAAACTACAATTTACAACTGATTACTGTCAAACATTATTCACATTACAATGATGAAATAATGTTGAAGCTTGTCATCTATGTTATAATTGTAACTTGCAGATCATATAATGGCATTTTGTACAAAAAAGGTAAAATATTCCTTTATACATTATGTATGGATGTTTTGGAATGTGCAGCTACGCAATAATCTTGTTGTGTTTGCCTTTCCTTGTTGATTTTGTTTATCATATTCTAAAAGGTAATACGAGTATATGCTATTATATTCAGCTTCACTCGTCGTTGCAATTATTAAACATCTTTATAAACATACATGGATAAGAGGGAGAAAGATATTACTTTCACCCAATAATCAGACAAAGCATACCACATGGTTAATGAAATTTATAACAAAGTCTCTGTTTTTATATTGATTTTATTTTAAAATTATAATCTTATTCTTGAACATTTAATTTCTGAAGCAAATGAAATGTTTGGATATTGATTAGTTATTATCACAGTTTAAAAAAATCACATCTTGGCATTTTTGTTATTCTCATTAATTTAAGGATCATCAAACAATTTTGAATAGTCAAAGCGTTGCCATTCAACATAGGTACTTACTGATCTTTTTTGCCTATCTTCTTTCATTTTAATTCCTTCCTTAATTAACACCTAAAACAGTTTTAAAATATCCGTGTTTCATCATTCATTTCAAAAAGTCAGATACGAAATGCGCATTGTCAAATATTTTTGCACAAACAGAAGAATATAAATCAATGATATAAAACATATTAGCTTTTTCCGTGGTCATATTTAAAGGGAGACAAACAGAGTATTATCTCCTAAACTTTTAAAATTATTTATAACAGTTATCGTTTATGAAATAACACTTTTTATGACAACCGTTATAATCTAAATATATAAAATGAATGTGCTTAACACTAGTCTGTATATTTAAATTTATCTTACATATGCTTTTTTCACATATAATCATTTGCATTGTTGGTGTTTATTAGAAACAGATAAATATTTTACAGATGGTAAATGATGTGACTATATACAGAAAAACATTTCGGTGAAGGCGAATTTCCTATTTACAAAGATACATGGTAGGTGTTTCCGGGGTAGACAACTAAATGCTATTGAACTGAACATGTCTTTTAATAGAAAAAAGTAAATTTTATATTGATTTGGAAATATGACTGTCATATTTTTTTTATTATTTCCCTTAAATGCAACGAGTTGGAATGTCTGAGCACCTTAACGCTTAGATGTTAGTTTATAATTAAAGGACTTCTAAATATTTATACTGAAACACTAAAAGCTTTTTGTTGGACGGTAACGCATTCTTTAATTATTCTGTATTCTCTTTTGTATCTATATAATATCAGATTGTGATGTGTACGCTAACACATTAAATCTCAACAACGCTGAAAAAATGAGTTCCGTTACCAGATAAAATCTGAAACTTGTGAGAGACAGTCACAAAAATCTTATCATTCTCTTCAAATTTGAAGGCTGCAGCTATAAAACTAGTCTGTTCGCATTGCTTAGCAGGCATTTCACATCTTGACATGGTACTTTCTAGTAGGATTGACTGTTGATCTGTTTTGTTAGCAATGCGGATAACCCGGTGTTTACCTATCTCGTCTGAATTGGTTTTGTTTTCTTTCAAGAATGTTAGTTGTGAAGTGACAAAGAAGTATCCTGTTGTCTGTATAGCAATCATTCCCTCTTCCTCAAGATAATTGAGTCCCTTACCTTGTTTCGAGACAGCTGTCCAAAATATGTTTGGTTCCTTTCCAAGTTCTACAGTAACAAAATACTAAATATTACATGCACTTGATTTGATTCATGTACTTAGAATATGCAATATTGTGAAAGAGATTTGTTATGTGACAGATTTATTTATAAAAAGTCACACTCACAATACGTTGCATTCATTATTCATAAAAGCGTACTCTGTTTTGAAACATCTAATTGTTTAATTTACATGCCTAACAGACATCAGAAATATCTAATATAAATTGTTTAACAACTTTTTTTTATTTTGAGGTGTTTTTCCACTAATTTGCAATAAACAGTATATCAAGTAATGTACAATGAAACTACATTCTCTAATAAAGAGATCGAATCAGTTGATATATTTCTATTATTTGTCATACTTTTTTGTTCAACTTCAGGGTTTACACGGACTATGCACTATCTAAAACTTGAATATATCATTTTAAAATCATACAACATTACTAACTATTAAGCACAAACCTGACACATCTGGTGCATGGACTAATTTTATATCCGTGAGTATTAAAATTACAGGTTTTGGAGATGATATTGTGCAATTTAAGGTGGTTAAATCAAATATAAGAGGTTCTGAAATTGATAACAAACATATATGAGATTAGAATCAAACAACTCTAGTTACAGTTCGAACTAAATATAGAGCTACTCGTAACTTTGTTTGATCGACGTCGCATTTAAGAAATTCTAAATGTAAATAAAATTTTGTATTGTCTATAAACAACATTAAAGCTTTGAGTTAGGCTATTCAAATAAACAAAAGCAATTATTATTTAAAAATGTGATGTAACTTATTATATTCTAGGTAGAAAAAGATAGTTTGCATCTAGTAATTAAAGTAGTTTAAGTGTAGCAACATTGAAACATACACATAATTATAAAAATATATGTTAAATTTTAATTTTCGACATTTTAATACTTCCTAATCTATAACATTTTTACAAGGATTGACTTTTACTCGTTCCAAAATATACGCGTTGATAATTGCCTTTTTCTAATTAAGTAAATTTTAGTTTCAATGTATATATATTATATCAGTATCCTCTTTTGTATTTAATTGTAAGGTTTTAAACTGTTTCAATATAATCATGATAATCTGACTTACCTGGGTTTATGTTAGTATTGTAACGGAATGTCATCTGCTGTTAATGAATGGAAAATACAAATTGCATACTTAAATATACTTTAAATATACTTAAATATAAATAATTTAATGTATCACTAGAAATTGTCACAAATGCCGACACGTGTTATAGATTTGTTTTAAAATGTTTTTGATTATTAAACATAAATCAATAAGATAAATTTAAAAATTGGATTTGAAGTTTCAATGACTTTTTTAAGGGCAATACGTTCTTCCTCACTGAGATTTCTGCACATCTACTCAGTAAGATATCTACCTACATAGCTTCATATTGATACCTTTTATAATTCTCAAGTTTTGTTCCGACAAAGTGAAAAGTGTGAAAATGAACAAAGGGTAATAACTGCATAATTAGTTAGGCATGGTTACGATCTTTTTACACTGTACCTCTACTCAGTCAGATCTATCTACCTACACAATTTGAAGTTGATATCTGTTGTACATTCTGAGTTATGTCCCAGACAAGAGATCCCGGACGGACGGACGGACCGACCACCAGCGGAGTCCAGTACACCCCCTTTAACCTCGTTTGTTTGGGGTATAAAAGTAACACCCGCTTTGACTAGTAGTTGTTAACCTAATAATTAAGCGTTTTGACTGAAAATAATTTTTAATTAAATGATACATATGCACACCTCATCTACCAAAAAAGCTATCTTGAATGAGTTGTAATTTCTTTACAGAATGATGTAAATAGTCCATTTCGTCTGTTTCTTTTTTTCTCATAAATGTCCATTTAGCAGATTAAATCCACTAAAGTTTCAAAATATTTGATCTTCATTATTATAAAATGCATATCCTTTGTAAACATAAAGCGTTCTGAACATATAACTTACAATAAAGATATTATTCCCTCCGACAGATTTTGTAACGGAATTTTATACGGATTAAAATCTTGGCGATTTTAACAAGACTGGACATTGGGTTACTGTATGCGTGCATGCGTTCGTATATGCGTGTTGTGTACTTTGTTTTCTTTTCGTAGCGATTATTGTTTAATTTGTTCTTTATTGATTACAATATATTAATGGTAATAAGCAAGCATTTATTTTTTTATAAGTAAAAATATAAAAAGTATCGATTCAAATAAATATCATAATCTTATAAGAATTTATACTGCCAGTAGACACTATATGAAATTTAAAAAAACCAGTTACATGTACGTAATTTAAAATCTATTCTTTAATCAGTAGCAATGGCGTTTTACCAGACAGATATAATATTTTGAAAAACAAACATGATAGCATACTCGTATATTTACCTACCTGCATAACAAAATTGTTTATCACCTCAATTGTTTTGAAGCACTTTCCATTCTGTGTCGTGTCTTTGCCATATGCCATTGTAAGATTCTGGAGAATTTCAGATTTCCACCCAGCAGATTTAAGACTCTCATCATTGAAACATAACATAGATTCCACTGGATGTTGCCTAAGTGCATACCATTTTATGATTAGAGTCACAAGTATAACTTCAAGCACAATTGCAGAGGCAAACAGCCCCTTAAATGTCCTTTTTGCGTTCTAAAATCAGAATCTTCTTAATTTATATATTTAGTAACGTTCAAAGGTTACAAATTGTGTATCTTATTATGAAACGTAAATTATCCACAAATATCCCCAAGTTAATATTATCTTAAAAGGTTATTATACATACTTACTTCATGTCAAAAATAGATACCAACAAAAGGGCACTCGGGAGGTTATATTATTTATATAGAAAAAAGGTCAAACTATAATGAAAAGAAAATGTTTTTATCTTTGACTCAAATTACCTTTCTTTCTCAATACAAGACTAAAATATTTCTTCAATTCAATGAGAGATGTTTATCTATAAAAAATATATAATCTTTTTAAAAAGGTGTACGACGAGGAATATTTGAATTGCACCAAGTAAATGAAAATATTTTTACTTTGCTCTAAAGATAATTAAAGGTGAACTCACAAAAACATAAAAAAAATCCTTAAGAACGACACTCTTATAAAGTATTTTATTGGAAAAGAATGTTTAATAACTACACAATAGAACAATAGAAACCCAGCATATTTGCTTCATTGTTAAGTGTTACGTATCTCTAAAGGTTCGTCTTTAAAACGAAAAAAAGAAGGAACACCTGCTGACCTGCTGCCAAGAAAGACCACCTAATATCAAAGTGGTTCGTTTTGCCGTGTTGGGCTTTCTTTAGGGATTCTGTATTTATCTATGCTATCGTATTACGAGCTGCATTATAAGCTAGTGTCGAGGCCTGCTGAGTATTGTTAAATGATAATATATCAAACTTCCTTGCCCATTATTCTGCAACACCCAATAAATTTGCATGTATATAACAATATCATTGCACTGTAGGCTGACAATAAATTTAGCTTTAAACGTTTCCCGTTATTAACTAATTGCCATCCTATCATTTTTGTAGGTAAATGTTTATTAACTAATTGCCATCCTATCATTTTTTTGTGTAGGTAAATGTTTAGTTGTAACTAAAATTTTAGATGCAAACATTTTTGTTTAAATTAACAACACTATACTTTAGTTATTTTGAAACAATAAAAAGAAATCAAGTAATGCCCATTTGATCATCTGTATGTAGAAATCTACTATTTCTTAAAAGAACAAGTTATAAGTTCGTTTAAAATAACCGAAGGATCATAAAAGGTTCCTGTGCTCTAGTTCATAGGGACCCAGCAGTGTTGGGATACTGTAAAATAGTAATTCTAGAAAAAAATATAAAAAGTATATATTATAATTATATAGACAAGGGGTTGAATTCGCCAAATCGGTCTAATGCCACTAGTCCAGTATAAGTCAAAATTGAAAAGTCATTTTTACAAAAATCATATAAAGCTATATATCGAATTGCAACTAAATGACATCACTAGATGTTGACAATAACATTATTGTCCCCACCGCTTTTGAACAACAAGCCGATATTTCAGATAGCATGTTGTATTTTCGCTAGGTCGGACACGATCGTGTAACCTGTCCCCGTGTAAAAACGCCATTTCGTTAATTTCATTAACTTCCTCATTCTCATTCATAAAGTACAAACACTTAAACCTATTCAAAAAGTTCCTTTAGACCATAATAGTGCGTGCATTATGATCGCTATCTTGATTGTACACGTTCTATTTACAAAGGCTTAACAGTTGAACAATTTAAAATGGATTATGGCTAAAAGCCAACCTAGATACATTTATTAAAGAACAGAAAGGAACTATTTTAGAGTAAAATTACGTACTCTTATTGCAGTTACGGGTTAAGTCATTCTAAATGTGACAGGTGTTAATTAGGAATTACACTAAGGTGATAATTTGGAGCTACATGTATATACTTTTAATTTTTAATAGCAAGACCGGGTATAAATGTTTAGTACATGTAGTAAATCAGTCTTAATAATTTTCTTTTCCACAATCTTGTCGAGCTCTAGTGTAACGTATTCCTACTAAAAATATAATTCTACTAAACGTTGACAAATCGGGAAAATAAAATCCCTAACTCATAAACCTTTTAGCTAGTATGGTAAGTTGATACAGCTTAAAATTTTATTTTATCTCATTACAATATAAAATAGACCTCGGGATGATTATTAAGTCTTGCGGATGTTAAATGTAGTGTCCTTTTTTGCCCTCTAAAGATATTTCCACCAAAATACGTAAAAAATCGTCGTAAATGCTTTACTTTTTTACTAAGAATAATAAAGAATGAATATTTAAACCAACGGTGGAAAGGTGCTTTAATAGCCTGTCAATTCAAGATTGTTTCTGATTAAAATGAATCGCCATTGATAAAAAAATCAAAGCGGATTTACGTACTTTTGTTCTTCCTAACTCTTCGTAAGTTGAGATTTATGTATTATTCATGGTAATAAGGAGCAGAAATGTTTTAATCTATAACTATTCACGATTTAAATGATTTAAATGGAAACTTACGTTGATAATAAATATAAAACGTGATGCTGATGATGCAATATAAATCCTCCTTACAGTATATACATTTGTAACTTAAGACTCCCGCATATCAGCAGAGACGGATGTATATATCACCATTATAACAGCAAATATTTTTAAATATGTTATACTGAGTCAATACAACAAAATTTAAAAATGAAAAATTAGGCACAATGCCACTTTAAATTTAACCAAGACTTACAAAATTTTGTTTCAAAATTCTCATTTTTACCAGTTTTGACAGTACCGTCCATGAACAGGCTCAATCAAACTGAGCCTGCAACATTTTCAATTTTGCCGTGTTGGGCTTTCTTTCGGGATTATCATTTCTCTCTATTTTATATAAAATACCAAGAATGAAGATCAACAAGACAAAGGCAACGTTCACATGACGTTATGTCTTACATAAGTCTTGTTTAGAGTTCAAATGGCAATGGCTTACATGATACAGAGACAATTATACCCTGAGAACAGAAATAGTTATTCCTTAATTTTTTGAAGTAAATTATAAAGGAAAAATGAATAAAATAATAAAAACGGTGTTCTTTATCAGACTGAACATTCACGGTCCAAAACGCATCTTACACACTAAATGTTATTGATATCGCAAATAATACATTTGAATTTTTGCCAAAGACATGCATCAGTCATTTCAAATTTGCACTAATAAATGTTCTTAGATTATGCCACACTTAAATCATTTTGGAGTAACGTTAGTTTAAACACTTTGATACTAGAATGAATTAAATACATACATAGAATGATGTTTAATAAATTATCTAGCTAGACCTTATTTGAAGTAATATTTTAGATCATTTATAAGGACATTATTTTTTGATGGTATTCCAATATTCCTAAATGAATTATGTTAAATTAAGGACACCAATAAAAAATTAAGCTTTTTTGCCCAATCCCCAAATTAAATTGTAAATATTGTTCACTTGTTAAATGTTTTGTTGAATTAATATGTTTAAACCAACCTGAGCATATATTTCCTGCTTTTTTATATTTTGACGTCTGTAATATTCAAATGTTATAGACTCTGATACCTTGTCAAAATTTGTTTACTTTTGCCTACTGTTTTTTGTTTAGGGCATATGCATTAATCTTTTTGGTATTGATTGAAGTCTCCATTATGACAGCCGTATAAAGTAAAAACATCCGGAAGCGATTTTTAGTGACTTCAGTATTCATTTCAAAACGTTTAATCAACACATTAAACAAGAATTTTTGTTAAATGAACTAGTATGTCATAAGTAATGCAATGCGTATTTTCAAAATATGTTTATTGACAATCAATGTATATGCCTTTACTAAACTGGAAATAACCAGAAAGGAAACGCAACAGATCAGACCGATAATATATAAAATATTTTATCACACACCCCTGCCGACTTTGCGACTTCATTAAAATGGTATTGCACGGCCGTCCATATATTTTGACGTGGCGTTAAGTAATACAAGCACAGTGTAAGACGCGCTAAATGTTCGCGTTATACTATAGGCGCGTCAATAAAATGATTCTTTTTTACTGTTAACAGTCCTTATTCTAGGTATGTGATAATATATTATTTTTTCTGTAGGTGCTTTACTGATTTTACTGTATTCGTTGAATAAATAATAGTTTGCCAGAGGCTCGCATAATATACTAGTAATTTTTTTGAACTCGTGCAATACATTCAGTTTTGAACCTACACACATTCAATATCCTGTATATATAACAACCGTTTATTGTTAACACAAACTTTGACTTGTTCTTAAATAAACAAGAACTCGTCATAAACAGATTAAACACGCTTAGTAAATTGGTGGTGAAACAATATGTATTATGTATGAGGCAAAATAATTCAAATGCATTTCAATATTTCTCTACAATATTCATTTTGATTGTTTTAGAAAATGACTTGCGTTTAAATTCATTTTTTCATCCACAATGTTTCCAACAAAATAACGATATTATTTATCGGATGTTTTGCGTTGATATATATTCACATGTAATATATTTAACTATGCCATGATGACTAAGTATCGTTGATAATTTCGTATACCAACATTGACAACTTCGAAATAATCCAACTGTGGAATACAATACTTATAATGATTTTGTTTATGTACGTGAAGTTAAAAGATCTAAAGGTTAATTCGTTTAATTTGATAAAATATGCCATTCTTTGTTATTAAAGTTATGCATTCGTTATTCAAGTTCAACAGTCCTTGAATTTGAATTTTTAATAATCTTGAACCGCAAGGGTAGTAAATAGGCCATTTCTTTGTAAAAAAAATAATGAAGGACAAACATAAACAAGCTGAACAAATCTAAACAACTTACAATAAAGTTATATAATTACAGAATTCATAAAATAAATAAATCAATCAATAAATAAATAAATATGATGGTTTTTGCCAAATACTTGAAAATTATTTACCTTTAAATACATTGTTTGTTTCATAGGCCAGGAATAATGAAAGATATGGTTAAACTAATCCTTTCATAAACGTTTTCCCGATAAAATAATGATAAACATTATCTACATTTTGAGAAAAAAATCTCAAAAAATCACCTTATGTAAATATTTCTTTTCTATGGAAGCATATTGTGACCAAAATCACGAAAAAAAAAATGAAATATTAAAATGACTTGTTTCAAAGGGTTGTTGGCATGCTTTATGAATTGTGGAAATCATAATTAAATGAAAATATATGTTTACTTCATGTAAAGAAAACGTATTGGTTCATACATAATACATTTTAATTGAAATGTTTATATTTCAGCATGTTAAATGAACATAGAAGGCGTATCTAAACAGGGTGTAATCAAGCTAAAACTGTTGCCTTTTAATGAGGAAGTTGTTGCTGGTAATTTATACATTACCTTTTCTTCTTTACAAAGTTTTATATATTATGTTCATACTTTTTTATTCTATCAATCTAGAAAACTTGGATAAGTCTGATCTAATTTTATTGTCAAAATGCAAAAGAAGTGGTTTGTAACACAGAATTTAAACACAGGTGTCAAGTGCCGTGTGGCAGCCGTAAAAAATAGCACCGTACGTCACTTCAGTGTTGTTATATTTTCTGGTCCTTCTGGATCATTGATGCCAACACTATAAAGTGTTGAGAATTGAGTACCGCTCAAGCCGGTGTAAGGGGGCGTGAGAAATGTTGCACTTATTCATTATCCCTCATGTACAGACTCAATCAAACCGATTCTGCAATTCTTATGTTATTTTGTTGTGATTAATGCTTCCGAAGGATCACTTTGTTTCCAGAATTTTTTACTAAAATACTAGAATTACATTTTACGTCTTCTGCCTTGCTTCATCGGGCCCTTGTAGGTGATTTTCTTGTTGCTCTGTCTTCCTTTAGGACATTGAGTACTTTTGTTATGGTCATTGGGTTTACTTTTATATGTTTCTACATGATCATTTTAGTGTTTTACTTATTTAACCTTTTGTAACCATGACAACTGTTAGAATTTCACTTGGCGGGGATTCATTTTATTTACACTGTCTCGTTTATAGGAACATGGTCGGGCTAAGAGCGAGATTTGGTGCACCATTAACCGGTTTAAACTCCCCAGCAGTCATTATTATGCTGCTGACCGTTCCAAGGCGGCGCCCCTCTGTGTTCCTCAGATGTATGTCTATATTGTTTCATACTGTTTTGGTGACACTTTTGCTTGTGTCCCTTGGTGTTTTCTCGTCTACGGTAAGTATCTTCCCCATTGCCTCTAGTTTTTATTTCTTTGATTAACACCCCCTTCCCCCAGTCTCCTGTCCCCTTTGTGGGCCTATTATTCTTTTCTTTGAATTCCTAATCAGTTACCAATTATTTATCATTTAATGCTTAACCTGTCCGTGCTCTGTCTTTGCCCTGTCCTGTTTTTGTTTGGGGTCCGCCTGGGCTCCTTGCCACTGGTCACAATTGTGGCTGGGTCATATGGGGGTTACGTTCATTGAACGCCGCCTTTCCTTGTTGATCTTGTTTATCATATTTTACATATTCGGAGAGAAAATTAAAACGAGGTGCCTACAAACGAGTCTTCAAAATTACAAGGAAATATTATTGTTTTTAGTTTTTATTACCAGTATTAATGTAAAATAACAAGAATAAAGATCAACAAGGCAAAGGCAAAGTTCACAGGACGCCGCCCCCGGACACACCCAAGCAGGACACCCAGAAGACACCAAACAAGTACCTGGAGTGGACACAAGGGCGAAAGGAGCGGGACATGTAATGTGAAATAATATAAAGAAAAAACAGGCCCATAAGGGAATTAAAGGGAAAAGGGCTGTACGGGTGAAAAGGTGGGGGGGGGGGTAAAAATGGAAGGGGGAGAAAATACCTACCGTCAACGAAAATCCAACAAGACAGACATCACAAAACATGTAAACATCCAAAAACAAGTAACATTACAGACAAGAAAAACACGTGAAGGAACACAAAGGGGTACCGCCTTGGAACGGTCAGTGGTAGTTAAACCACTGGGGAAACTACCACTGGGGAGTTTAAACCGGTTTTAGGCGCGCCAAACCTCACTCTTAGCCCCAATATGTTCCTGAATGACACGAAAATGTATATAAAATTAATCCCCGCCAAGTGAAATTCTAACAATGGTCATGGTTACATTAGACGAAATAAATAAAACACATACAAAATTATGTAAATATGTAGAAAAAGTTACTGCCTAATGACCATTACCAAAGTACTCGATGCCTTAAAGGAAGGCAGAGCAACAGGAAAATCACCTACAAGGGCCCGACGAAGCAAGGCAGAAGACGAACATTAAGACAATTCAGTCCCCAAAGGGCTTTAAGAACTGTCCATCATAGAGTCTCCCACTTGGTCCGTCAGATGTAATCAAAAGAGGAAAGCGTAGCGTCCAACTGTAAAAGGGTTGAACACCAAGCATGCGGTATGCCTTAAAATAATTGGGTCATAACCTCTTTTAATAAACCGTTTGATAATTTTAGTGAAGACGGCAGAAAAATTACTATGACCCATGATCCTACGAAGTTTGTAAACCACATCTCCATAGAAGTCAGGCCTGGTAATACCTTGTCGTAAAAGAGTTTTTAAATTACAATTAAATTTTAAAACTAAGTCTGAATTACGAGTTATTAATAATGATGTATACATGCATTTGTACCACACTTAAGTAATAAATTATCAAATAAATATGTACACGCATCCAAATTTTCCTCAAAATAGAGAAATACAGAATCCCTAAAGAAAGCCCAACACGACAAAATTGAAAATGTTGCAGGCTCGGTTTGATTGAGCCTGTTCATGGACGGTAATGGAAAGTGCAATTTACCGTCCAAGCCCCCTAGCACCGGCTTAAGCAGAATTCAACATTTAACATGAACTTGTAAAATTTAGAATTTTGAAACATCCGCAGATGTATTCATATGGCGGTTATCGTGGAACCTTCAATGTGACACGTTAGTGCAATTGCATGAAAAGCGGCATATGGTCCCCAAGTAAAAAAAATGCGTGTGCCCTAAACGAGAAAACAATGGGCGGAACTAAATAAAATGAAATTTTGTAAGGGGATCTGAGGTTATGAAGATCGCATATCACAGATATGACGTCAAAAGACAAATTTAAAAAGCAGGCAACATATCCTAAGGGTGATTATACAGTATTCAAGTAGGAATACTGGAACCACCCAAGTTGAAAAAGGCCAAATAGAAGAAACTTAGAGTACCACATAACATGTATACACAACAATAATGTCGTTTTGAACGATTTTCAAGGATCGGAAATATAACATCATTGATTAAATGTACGGGGAGACTTTTTACAGCCGCCACACGGCACAAATAGCACGGATGTGACAATGAAATAGAGAAATACAGAATCCCTAAAGAAAGTCCAACACGACAAAATTGAAAATGTTGCAGGCTCGGTTTGATTGAGCCGTTCATGGACGGTAATGGAAAGTGCAATTTACCGTCCACGCCCCCTAGCACCGGCTTAAGCAGAATTCAACATTTAACATGAACTGGTAAAATTTAGAATTTTGAAACATCCGCAGATGTATTCATATGGCGGTTATCATGGAACCTTTAATGTGACACGTTAGAGCCATTCCATGAAAAGCAGCATATGGTCCCCAAGTAAAAAAATGCGTGTGCCCTAAACGAGAAAACAATGGGCGGAACTAAATAAAATGAAATTTTGTAAGGGGATCTGAGGTTATGAAGCCTGCATATCACAGATATGACGTCAAAAGACAAATTTAAAAAGCAGGCAACATATCCTAAGGGTGATTATACAGTATTCAAGTAGGAATACTGGAACCACCTAAGTTGAAAAAGGCCAAATAGAAGAAACTTAGAGTACCACATAACATGTATACACAACAACGCTTATTTGACAAAATAACTTGAATAAAAAGAAACTTTACCGTCTAAATATCATTAAATTAAACGTCAATTTCAAACACTATGAACTGTGGCAAACTGGATCTGCCAAAATGCGTCAGTATACAGCACAGTAGCTATATTCACAATTAAAATCTTCTTACATTCTCATTTAGAAATCTGTATTATGAACACCATTTATTAAAATATTTGGAAAAAAATTATTTCTGAGAAGTTTTGCACCATTATAATGGTTTTGAAGTAATTATCAAGTTTTAAAGCTGATAAAAATCACACTTCTCCAAAGTCAAATTATCATTTTACAATATTATATAAAAATAATCTTTTAATGATTAAAATATATCCAATTTGTAAATGAATACAATTTGTATTATTACAAAACAGATCACTCCAGATAGAAAATGATTAAAATATGATAAACACGATCATCAAGGAAAGGCGGCGTTCAATGAACGCAGCCCCCACCCGACCCAGTGGTAAGGAGCCCAGGAGGACCCCAAACAAAAACAGGAAAGGGCATAAGGCAGACTACGGGCAGGCAAACCACTAATTAGAAACCGATAAGGTACTAAATGAAAACAAATAAATGATTGAATATTAGGCCCATAAAGTCAAAAGGCACAGGTGAAGGGGGCGTGAGACCCGGGGAGGACGGGAGGGAATAGAATAAATAAAAAACAGGGACAAAGGGGAAGATACTTACCCTTAATCAACCTGGTATGGGTCAACTTTGCCCACTATCAAAATAGCTATCAAAATGTTTATTCTATCTTCTATTTTAAATTGACTGTAATTTTGTAAATTTGTTGTCATTTATTAAGTCCAAAACATCTATAGCGAATGCATATCATACCCCACATAGCATTTTTTCATTTACAAAGCCCAAAACATCTATATCAATTGCATATCATACCCCATATAGCATCGTTTTCATTTACAAAGTCCAAAATATCTATATCAAATGCATATCATACCCCATATAGCATTGTGTTAATTTACAAAGTCTAACATATTTATATGAAAAGCATATCCTATTCCATTTAGCCTCATTTTGATTTTTATGGTCAAACAATTAAATAAATTCCTTATTGTACTTGAAGTAACAAAGTTTTGACAAACTGTCAAACAAAATGTGAAATAATGAGGTTATTATACATTTTGTTTGGAACAATACTGATTCTAGTACACTTAAACACAGTTCAAAAATATGTATCATAAATTATATACATATCATATACATATAAGGATTATCCATGACACTTTTTGGCGGGGCCAATTTTGACATAGGGCTATGGTTTGAACAAACTTAGTAGAGGTCTACTAAATAATGTTTCAAGTAAAAACACTCAGATAATGATCTTTTAGTTCAGAGAATATTTTTTTAAGTGTTATTTATAGACGAAAAAGCCATGCCCCCTCCCCTTTGGCGGGCCATATTTGACAAAAGGGGTATTATTTGAATGATTTTCGTCGAATTTTATTTGATGATGCTACACACAACATATCTAAGCTCTAGACCTTGCGCGTAGAGAGAAGAAGATTTTTAAAGATTTAATTTCAAAGATCTATTTATAGCCCATCTAACCCAGATGTTCAATGGAGCAGAACTATTTGAACAATTTCACTGGAGTTTTATGCTTGTAGCATCCTTTGGAAATTTCTTTTAAATTTACTCTCAGAAGTAATATTGGAATTTATCAAAGAAGGTCAAACAATCCTAAGCGACGTGTCGAGATTAGATTGCTATAGGTTAAATTGCAACTGTCTAATAATTATCGATGGGAAACAATTTCAAGCAACAGTCACCTTCACCATGTGGGGTCAAAACACGATTTTTAACAATGTCATAATTCATTTTAGAACTTGCAACCATCACAGCAAAGTCAAATTCTGTAGAATGGACTATAATTATGCCATTAATAATGCATTGCGTATTTTCAAAATATGTACATTGACAATCAATGCTTGTGTTTTAATTAATCTTTAGAAATAATAAAAAATAGAATACAACCAAAATAAAACCAGTAATATATAATAATTATTTAACAACTGTTGAATGTTATTTGTTTTACAAAAAGTTATTTTGTTCCAAAATACGCAATTAATCGCCATAAACAGAGCAAACATATGCTAAGTAAATTGGTGATAATATTTTAATATAATGAATAAAATATGTTAAATATATTTGTCAAAATCATTTGAACCATTTCTTAAATGCATTTCAACACAACCGTACTGAAATCGATTGTTTCAAATTAAAATGACTTACGGTTAAATAATTTTTTAATCAACTATGTTTTCAACAAAAGAGCAATGGTATCAATCTGTCATTTTACGTTAGTGTTATTCAAGGAAATATACGCAGGTAATATATCGAACATTGCAAAATAAACATATTCTGTTAGACCTAAAATCTGTCCAACAGAGAATAATAAAGTTTGTTTAAGTGTAGTCAAACCATTGATAATTCTATTTCTGTTACTAGTATGATAGTCTCCTACAATAACAATAGTCAGGAAGATTCTTGTTTAGGAAGTTTGTCAGTCAAGCAGTCTGCGTGCGCTTCTACTCCAAAGCAGCTTCTTTAGTCTAAATAAAACAAATGTCAGAAGTAATTGGAATTTAGGGGACTTAAATGGCCTTTATTAACAAATGACCTTGATTTTTAAGATTATTTCATTAAATGTGATGAAATTTGCTCTTATTGGTTTTAATACTTGAAAAGAATTTTATAAAATACTTTATGTACGTTATCCTCAACTTGCCCTTGACCCTTAAATGACCTCTATGCATTTGAAAAACGTTTCATTTTGCAATTCTATTTTTATGGGGAATTAAATTCACACTGTGAAAGTTCACTAAGCGTATGGATCAAATGTCACCTGATCTGAAATATGATCTTCATATCCACAATTAAATGATTGCTTTTAGCTTAATTTGGCAATATGTTTGTTATTATGATTGTATTGTATTCAACCTGGGCACGACTACCGTTTCAAAACTTAAAAGAAGTTCATCAATATTTGTTTTTGACCTTAAACGTATCTTGATCTTCTTTGTACAACTGTTTAACATTTTGTTGTTTTTAAAGATGTTATATTGATGTTGTCGTATAATGCCAATATCAACACTTGACGATAGATGTATGGATCTTCATTCGATAACAGTTACTATTTCATTAAATACATTTTCTTAAGTATCTGTACATCTTAATTTGAAATGTATTTTTGAAATTGTGCTCGTTTGTCTCACACGATGCGTAGTGCACCATCGGTAGTCACCTGACTAACAAATGATTCTAATTACGAATCACGAGTCTATTTGATTCGTACGAGGGGGAGGGTCCCTGAAGATAAATAATTCAATAAAATATATTGCGTAGATTTTGACTTTTTCATGCTCTTTCTCTTTTGCATCATAAACAAAAATAAATATGCTTTCCCTGTCCCCACAATATGTAAGCTGTGAATATGACTTATTTTCTTTTATTATCCCATTCCCTGTCGTCGTAATAAGTAAATCCCCGAGCACGAATCAATCAATTTACATGCACTAGTTTTATCTATTATAATAACAAACAGCGCGGTAAATGCCGTGCAGGTAACTAATACCCGAACTCCTGTTAAACGCACTGAACCTTTATGGGTATACGAATTAACTTTGACACATTTTTCAAATTATATGTCTCCCGAGGTATGATAATCATTGGGCGCGTAAATGCTTTGTCGTCTGCATTTTAAAACCAGTTCAAAAACGGGGATTGTTTGTTCTATAATGGAGACCGACTTTGTTTTTTATTATCTGCCAAAATTCGGTATTCCGATCTTGGTTGTCTATTCATTGTGTTAATTACAGTAATAATAGTTGAGTGCTTATTTAGTAAAACTTAATATATTTCAAAATAATGTTTTGATCTCTGTTGATAGTATCAATTGTCTAAACTGTAAACTTTTACTAATTATTTTTAACCACGGGTAATAAGCAAAATAAAAAAAAATCATTGAAATCATAAATACTGATTTAAGGAAATTAAATCTTAACACACCCGGTTGTATTCCGGTTGTATGCTTATTCCTAAGTAGTTATTGATGATTGTAGCAATAAAGAATCAAAATATGCTTCGTATAATATCAAATTTAATTTTCAGTGGAAATTGTGATGGTAAAAGATAATGCACGGTCTTGCCTCAGCAGTAAAGCTGAAAAGCCGACATATGATATCTACTAATTGGTGTGAAATACAACAAAACATTATAAACACATTAACAATCAATAACAATACAAATAGCGTATAAAAAAGAAATAGATCCTTCAATATGTAATTCACTGTAAATAATAAATAAATTCAAATAAATGTATAATTATCATTTCACACCATGGGGCGTCCGTGGCCGAGTGGTTAAGGTCGTTGACTTTAATCACTTGCTCCTTCACCGCTGTGGGTTCGAATCCCGACGGGGACTTTGGATTCTTTCATGTGTGAAAGCTATCCAGCTAGCTTACGGAACGTCGGTGGTTCTACTCAGGTGCCCGTTCGTGCCTGAAATAATGCACGGAATGGCACCTGAGGTCTTCCTCCACCAGTATAAGCTGGAACGTCGCGATATGACCAATACTGTGTCGATGTGACGTAAAACCTTATCAAACAAACGTTACACCATATTTTTGTTCACTTTTAATTCTTTAATGATATGTTTCATTTGTTAAACCAAATTATAAGAGCATTATCTATCAATTTGTTTTATGAGTGTTACATTGTTCATATAGGTAACTTTAATGAAAATGAATAATCAAGGATATAATTGCTTCATACTAACTTTAAAGTATGCTATATATCTGTTAGACATTTTTCTAACAATGACTATGACGATTTTGCATGTAAGAGAAAATGAGAAAAGTAGAAAAGACAAAATGTTGACTTTAATGACTAAAGGCAATTTTATTTGATCAGTTTCTATAAAGTCACAACATTATTTGTAATGCATGAAATTCCTTTTTTATCTTAAGTTATAAACTAATAAAACTAATTTGATTAATTTTGGAAGCAAACAAAATGAATTAATCTTGTTCAATCATTATAAATATATTTTTTTTAATTTTGATGATTTTGTTTTGTTTGATGTTTTCTGTTCATCATTGATATTGAAAGTATTTTCAAAATTACATCGGAATCTAAGAATAACAGTTTGATATCGGTACACACTGTTCTATTTGCCTCCTATTTTTATTTATTTTTCAAGTTGTTTACAATTGCAATTACTTGGAAAACAATCATTTACTAAATATTAACCATTTCAATAATAAACACATGAAAAGCCATTTGTCAATAATTAATAATGTTATGGTTGAAAAAATAATTTAAATCTTCATATAGATTTGTACTCAGTTTCATTTTATAAAGCAGTAAGCAAAATGGAAAATAGTAATATAATTCATTCAAGGACGTTTGCTCGTAAATATGAAGCTGGTACTTGTATAGGATACTAGTCACCCACATTTACAATTGGTTTGTCTATCTGTTAAAGTGTACATATATTCTCAATTAGCTGTATATCAATAAATGGCTTCTTGCTTTCTTACATGTAACATATTTCAACATTAAATAAGACATAAATGAGACAGGCATCGTCTTTAAAGATAAAACATATGTTTGAACAATCATCTTGAGACAATGTTATGTGTAGCACAAATATATACATGTATTAGTTTCATTAATGTCAGTATTTCGTTTTGGATGAAGTTATATTTATACATTCGAGTAATATTAACGCTTAATTAGTATATCATTGTTTGCCGACTTTGAATACAAAATCTGAGAAATATCAATTACAATTAAACGTCTTATATTATTCTTTCCTTTGTCATTTTATAGTGAGACAAACAGAGTATCATCACTTAAAATACTTAATTAATGTGTTATTATTCGTGCTTTAGAAATGAAATACTTACTCAATCATTGAAATGATGAAGCACACTGTATATTTGCATTACGGTACTTGATAGGACAATTGAATGAAATTTACTCTTGTGTTGGCAGATTACTTATTAACAAAGAGAGTATGGGGATGCTTCAGGGGTGAACTACTTAAGGTAATAAATAAAACACTGAACATTTCAGCCGATGAAAATTTACATTTGACTTATAGAAAGACACATGCCTTATCGTTGAAATACTAACTTAATATAAAATTATTCAGCCATTTCTTTAACACGCGTATTTTAAGCATCATTTGTAACAATGTTTAAAAATCAGTTTCTTAATTTCATGTTCACTTAGAGTCGTCATACACACAGATAATGTTTTTTTGTATTGTTAGCTTGTGATATGTAACGTTTGTGTAAGGAAATATTATATTTCAATAATGCTGAAATAATTCATTCCGTTGACAGATAACATCTGAAATGTATGAGAGACAGTGACGAAAACCGTATCGTTTTCCTCGAGGTTAAAGGCTGCAGCCATAAAGATAGACTGTTCGCATCGCTTGGCAGGCATTTGACATCGAGAGCTGGTACTTCCTAGTAGAATAGACCGTTGATCCGTTTTATTAGCAATGCGGATAACTTGGTGTTTACCTATCTTGTCATCATTGGCTAAAATGGTTTTATTTTCTCTCATGATTGTCAGATGTAAAGTGACAAAGTAGTATCCTGTTTTCTGTATAGCAACCATTCCCTCGTTTTCTAGATAAAAAAGTCCCTCACCGTGATTCGAGATAGTTTTCCAAAATATGTTCGATACTGTTCCGAGTTCTAAAGCAACAAAAAAACTAAATATTGCATGCAAGTGATTTGATTCATCTTGTTAGAATAAGAGATTTGTTAAGTGACAAATCTATTAATAAAAAACACAATACATTGCATTCATTATTAAAAAAAACTATTCTATTTTAACACATTAAATTGTTTAATTTACATGCCTAACTGAAATGAGAGATGTCAATTATAAAAAAATGTTAAATAGCATTTTTTTTCTTTTTATTTTATGTTGTTTTCCCATTATTTGTATAAACAGTATACCAAGTAATGTACAATGAAACTACTTTCTCTTATCAAGAGATCGTGTCAGTTGATATATTTCTATTTTTTGTCATACTTTTGGTCAACACGGACTTTGCACTATTTAAAACTTGAATATATCATTTTAAATTCATACAACATTACTCACTATTAAGCACAAACCTGACATACCTGGTACGTGGACCAATTTAATATCCTTGAGTATTAAAATACCAGGTTTTGCTGAAGATATTGTGCAATTTAACGTGGTCAAATCAAATGCAATAGGTTCTGAAATTGATGATAAATATATATGAAGTTAGAATCAAACAACTCTCATTCCATTTCAAACTAAATGTAGAGCTACTGATGACATTGTTTGATCTACGTCTCATAAATTGTGTATTGTCTATAAACAACATTCAAGCACTTTCGAGTCAAGCTATTGGAATAACCAAATAGAATTTTTTTGTAAAAATATGATGTAACGTAATATTATATTCAAGGTAGAAATAAATAGTATGCATCCACTAATAAAAGTAGTTTAAGTGTAGCAACAATGGAACATATACATAATATTAATAAAAGTTTTTTTTTGTACTTCCTTATCTAGAACATATTTACAAGATGGACTTTTACTCGTTCGGAAATATACAAGTTGATAATTGCCTTTTCTAAGTTTTAAAGTATATATGTTATAACTTACATAATATTTTGCATCTTATTGTAAGGTATAAAATTGTTTCAATAATATAATCATGATAATCTGACTTACCTGGATTTATTTTAGTATTGTAACGGAATGTCATCTGCTGTTAATGAATGAAAAATAAGTTTGCACATAGGGAGAATGCAGACGGTTATAGATTTGTTTTCAAATGTTTTTGGTTATTTGTCATAAATCAATAAGACAAGTCAAAAATTGGATTTGAAGTTTTAATGACTTATTTAAGAACAATACGTTCTTTGCGTTTTTAACAAGACTTGACATTGGGTTACTGTATGCGTATGCGTGCATGCGTTGTTATATGCGTTTTGTGTGTTTTGTTTTCTTTTTGTTGCAATTATTGTTTAATTTGTTCTATATTGATTATAAAATATTAATAGTAATATACACATATTGATTTTTGGTAAGTAAAAATAAAAAAAAGTATCGATTCGTGTTGTTAAATATCATAAAATTATAGGAATTTAGACCGCCAGTAGACACTATATGAAATTAAGAAAACAGTTACATGTAAGTAATATAGAATCTATCCTTTAATCTGTAGCAATGGCATTTTACCTGAAAGAAAGAATATTTTTAAAATCAAACATGAAAGCATATCTTCACCTACCTGTCGAACAAAGGCGTTTAACACCTTAACAGGTTCAAAGCAATGTCCATTCTGTGTCGTGTCTTTGCCATATGCCAATGCCAGATTTTGAGGTATTTCAGAGTTCAAACCCGCAGATTTAAGAATCGCATCATTGAAACATAACCTAGATTTAATTGGCCGTTGTCTAAGAGCACACCATGTTATGACAAGAGTCACAAGTATTACTTCGAGGACAAGTGCAGATGCAACCAGCAACTTAAATATCCTTTTTGCGACCTAAAATCAGAAAACAAAAATTAATTTCTAAATTTACACGTAATGTAATTTTCAAAGGTTGCAAACAGTGTGTGAATATTTGAAAAGTCGCACTGTGAACAGATACTTTCAAAATTGTCTGGACAGACTTTAATAAGATGTTTATTGATGAAATGCTTTTAAAAGTAAAATGTATGTACCTTAATACAAAAAGTCATATATCCACACAAATACCACAGTTAAAAAGAATGTAAAATATCATATATGTCAAAAATGGATACCAACAAATGAGCAACAGGCAAGTAATATTTTGTAGATAGAAAAATAAATGAGCTCAAACTCCAATGAACATATTATGATGTTTATCTTTTACTCAATATTCTCTTCTTTTCAAAGAATTTCAGGATTTTGTTGAAAGATGTTAGTGAATAGAAGATATTGCATTTATTATAAAAGGTGTAACTATGTCAATGAATATTTGAATAAGGGTGAAACAAATTCTGGAAACAATGTGATCCCTCGGAAGTATTTATCACAACAAAATTACATGAAAATTGCAGACTCAGTTTGATTGAGTATGTACATGAGGAATAATGAATAAGTGCAACATCCCTCACGACCCCTAGTACCGGCTTGAGCGGTGCTCAATTTTCAACACTTAATACTGCTGGCATCAATTATCCCGGAAAAATATAACAACACTGAAGTGAAGTACGGCCAACTTTTTACAGCTGCCACACGGCACTTGACACCTACTGTTGTGAAGTATAAACATCTGGAAACAAAGTGATTCCTCGGAAGAATTAATCTCATCAAAAGTCACACAGTTTAAATGGGCGCTGTTGTGTTTCTAATTGAATAGAATACTTAATAAATATACAGGAAATATCTGTTACTGTAATGTTGTGTATATGTGTGTGTTTTGTTGTTGTTGTTTTCAAGTTGTTTATAATACATCAGTGTCACCAAGTATAATTATGTTATGTTTCTCTAACGGTTTATCTTTAAAAGAACTTTTAGTAAAAAGATACCTTCAATGAAGGACGGCCTGTCGTTCTGCAGGACCACCTTAATATCAAATGTGTTCGAATTAATTACAAGCTGCATAAAGAGGCTAGTATCGAGACCTGCTATGTATTAATTTAAAAACAGTTATATAACAAACGTCTTTGCCAATTATAGTGCAACACAGCAGAATAAAAAACGATTTTTGAGGCCGACTTAATATTAAAGATATATAATTTACTCTATAAGTTTACAGCAATTGTGTGAAATGACAGTTATTGATGGACAACAACATGACAAGATACAGCATTTAAATGGCGATTACAAAGTTCATCATCAGCATTTTGACCTCAGATGGTGTATATTGTTCCTTTTACTTTTGTTTATCTCAAACTTGTTACTTGAATAAAGGTTAAAAAATCACATACTAGTCACAATTGTTTTATCAGACATATCTGTTTGATAATTACCACCTAGTAATAAGTTATTAAAACAAACACATATATGAATTTATGCCAAGGTCTTGTTATTTGATGTCATATTCGTGTGATTATTTATCAACCAATAATATCACGGTCATTCATAACGTATGTACACTTAAGCGTTCATAATGACTAACATTCTACGATTTAAAAATAAGTTCCTATTGTTGCATTATGATCGATATCCTATTTCTTAAATAGTTTTACTATTTCATTGACTTTATATTAAAACGTTGATAATAAATGGCAAATAGCCAATCAGATATATTGTATAAATAACAAATAGAATATAGGTTAGTGTACTGCGCCCCCCATTTAGATATTTTCGAACAAGAGATAAGGCAAAACAAATTTAAACCTGTATCTATGTCATGTATTATATAATATAAATATTTCCGGACGACTACGCCCTTGTAAAGTATATTTCATCGTCAAATGATAGATGAAATGAATACCCTATAATACGTGATATTTACTCAATTACCCTGTAAACATTACACAGATATTTGTTCGCCAGATTAAACATATTTTCTCTCACCTTATACAGTATATTTATTACGTTTTCTGTGCAAACACAATATTATTGTGAACAGTTAAGCATCTCATGGTCTCGACTAAAATAAATTGTGCTCAAAAACTACTTGGCTCATTCCAGGACCCTGTTAATATTGTCCTTAGACTATGCAAATAAACCGCATTCTTTTCTTTTTTTATTTAGTTAATTATCTATTATTTAATATCAGTTTTAATACCACTTGAACTTTTATGATTAAAGTTAACAACTATGTTTTATCTTTGGCGGTTATTTGGCGATGAACATGTATTTGTTTTTGCCAATAAAATATTTGACTTGACTTGACTTGTTAAAACGTTAAACAATTGTCTTCCCTTATTTGTGAATCATGTTTTTATTTACCATTTCAGTACTTTTGATTTACACTTCAAAATATGAATGCATTGATGTTTTATCATCGAATTTACCTTCAAGTTGAATGTTTTTGGTTATATAATGTAGCATTTAAATACGAGGAGTAATTATAACATGTTTAAATACAAATTATCATTAAACATTCCAATTCGTTTTTGCAATCAAGCCAAAACATATATTCCCTTTATAAAAAACAAATGCAAAAAAAGATGTGACTAGTGAAAGATATATTAACCAATTAATTAATTAATTTCTTACCTTTAAAAGCATCATTCATTTGTTCGTTTCCACCAAAATACGTAAACAATCAAAATACAAATGCTTTATTGTTTACCGAGAGTTACAAATGCTATTTATTACAATTAAAGCTGAAAACGCTTAAATGACAAGGCTGTTTCTATTTTCTCGTAAATAGCAAATAAATGTAAAACGAGCGTACAGTTTCGTGTTCCTTTATATATAGAGTTACGTAGTTAGAGGTGTGACGTAACCATGTATTTATCATGTTTATTGTCCCACTTTATTTGTCATCCAATGGAAACGCTGTTTTTCTTCAAAATATTGAGTGTCAATTTTCATTTTCAAAAAGTCGATACTATATCAAATTCTGTTCATAGTCGCCTTCTATTTGTCATAGTGCTTCATAGAATCGCGTTTGTAAAAATAGTCATTTGCATAAATTTGCACATGCGCTTTCGTTGGCCGCTTTTGAATATTAATTAAGTAAGAATGACATCAAAAGGTCAACCTACATTAATTTTCCATTAATTTATAAAGGATATACCGTACATGCAGTTCAGTTTTAAATCCACTGATACTGCAAATACAAAATGTCAATTAATATTTTTATTACGAATGTAGAAAAAGGTCTTAATTAATTTGTAACTAAGAGGAAACTCACGTGTGTCTATTCACTTTTTTTTCGGTAGACAGAAAGTGAAAGTAGACATTATGTTTTTTTGGAAAATATATTACGTAACCTCGTGTTAACACATGACATTTAGTGCACATGTATAAATCATATACAATATTAGCTAGAATCTACTGAGTATCAGTCATGTCAGTTGTCCAATTCATCAAAGTTTATAAATCATATCAGGAAACAATTATCAAACTCATCAAAAATGTTTTCCGAACATAATTAAATAGAAACTTGCATTAGCCATATGCCGCCAACTGAAACACAAGGGGTACACGGGTCTTCTCGCGCAAAGTAACGTAAATCATGCATATTTATGAGGCCAAATCTAAACCCAACAATTCAGGTAATTGATTAATAAAGTGCACTGGTAGTGACGTAATAAAGTGGATATTAATGAGGCCAAATAAAGTTTGGCACTTAATATCGCTATTGCTCCCGTCGAAGTTTCAAATTTCTGTAAAACAGCGAGGATGAACATATACATATACATAGTTCGCAGTTCGGTTTATTGAACCTATAACTGTAAATCGAACACGATCACATTTACATTATCCGGTCTTCCCATTATGATTTAATGGGTTGTGCAAGTTATTCAGTTATTACATTTTGCATTTTTATTGCAATATAGAAGAATAGAATGTAAACAAACATGCATACGGTATTATCTGAAAACATACTCTTTATTTGTAGAGTTACGTAGCTGGAGGTGTGACCTAACTATGAATTTAATTTAGACCACAAGTCATTCACATTTGGTATATCGAACACTTATAACTTGGTGCACATATTCTTTTTGATTTCATTTATATTGTCGATTGCATTCATGCTGTGCGGTGTCACTACCAATATAAACTGTTAGAAAACTATCACCTAAATTTCTGGCATTAACAGATGTTAATATTCAAACAGCATATATTAAACATGTTAAATGTATAAAAGTTACATGTATGTGGAGATGAGAACATGATATTTATGACTGCTGTTTCATCAGTTTTAATTTTGAGCATATTAATCCTATGTCCATGGTATTGTGACTCGAAAGCACGACTGAAGGCGTTGTATAGTTTTTTTGCTTTTTCTAGTGTCATTGATCCAAAAGGTACATTTAAAACAGGTCTATTAAAATGGAAAATGTTTTGAAATAATGTTTGTATTTTTCGAAGTTTTACTTTTATAACAAATGTTAAGATCAAACGCTTTACATGGGGGACAAAAGTATGTTTACTTCATATACTTAAAGCAGCTGAGATAACTTATTTTTCTGGATCAAATGTCATATATGTTTATCTAACATTGTTAAAACTCTAGTGGTCACATTTTTGACTCAATTATCACCAATCTTGATCAGGATGCTTGTCTAGGTAATTGCTCGAATGAGTTTGAACATGGGTCATCTCAGATGAAAAACTAGGACACAGGAGTTAAAAATAGAAAAATCTTGTTCACACCCTAGTGGCTACTGTTTTCATCTAAATATCCTGGAAATTGGTCTGAAAGTTTATTTTGATGATTTCTATGTCAAGATCGAATATGGGTCACCTGGGGTAAAAAAACTAGGTCACACTGCTCAAATATGGATAATCCTTGTTAACACTCTAGTGGTCACATTTTTGACTCACCTGTCATAAAACATGGTCAGAATGCTTGTCTAGGTAATTGTGTTGATGAGTTTGATGGGTCAGGTGAGCGATCTAGTGCCATCATGGCCCTCTTGTTTTTCTACTTAGCACAGCATATCATTTATTAAATCAAATTTGGGGCAAATATTACTAATCATTACCAATAATCATCAATATAATAATTTATTGACACAGTTCATATCTAGTTAAATACAAAAAAAATAGTATTAAAAGCAATTGTCTCATATTCAATCCATTGGTCAGAACTGAAAAGGTCGACCCGGAACAGACATAAAAAATGCCGGACAGTTCAGCCATGGCCTTTCCTGTTACATATATTGTATTCGTCGTTTTTAAATTGCCAGCTGAAAACAAGTGTTCTGATGGCAAGATATCTATTTTTTATCTATAGTAATCGACAGGAAACAATTTCAAGCATTATTGACATTGATCCTGTGGGGTCAAAACGCGCTTCTTAGCAAGTTCTTTATTCATTTCAGAACTTTCAATCAACATATTAAAAAAGAAATTCATTGAAATGAACAAGTATGCTATTAATAATACAATGCTCATTTTTAAAATATGTTTATTGACAATCAACGTGTGTGTCTTTATCAAACTTTAGAAATAATAATAAAATAAAATACAACCATATCAAACCGATAGTACATATATAAGAACATGTTAGTTTTCTATGTTTTGATATAAATTTCAGTTTGTTCCAAAATCAGCAAGTAAGCGCCATGAATAGAGACAAAATAAGCTTAGTAAATTGGTTTTACAATAAAATCACGAGTATAATGAATAAGATAAGTACCATAAATGTGCCAACATCATTTGAACGTTTTTTTAAGGCAGTCCGACATGTGTCAACCGTATTTAATTTGATTGTGTCACATTAAAATAACAAAAAAAATGACTTACGGTTAAATTTATGTTTCATGTTTCCAACAAAAAAGCAATTATATTATTAATTGGTTGTACTGGACAGTATTCAACGTATCAAAGTACACTAATATATGACAGTGGTTAAATTGTGATATAAAAGAAGTGTTTTACATTCGAAATAAACAAATTGTTATAACCTTTAATTCGTCCAATTACGTATATAAATGAAGTTTATTTAATTGTAGGTAGACTATTCTGTTATGATAGTCACCGCACAATGACAATAGTAAGGGAGATACTGGTTTATGATGTTCATCAGTCTAATTTGAAGAAAATAATGTACTGTTACTGGTTGTAAGTTGTTTATGCATTTGTTATTTAAATCTTTGACAATATTTTAGAAAATATTTAATGTAGGTTAAACTCAACTGGATTTTGACTCTTATATGACCACTTTGCAATTGAATTCCGTTACAATTTGCCATTTCAATGTTATGGGGAAACTAAAGCCACGGTAAAAATACACTTAGATTTCACCTGAACTGAAATTTGATCTTCGTCTTTACAATTAAATTATTATTTTTAGCTTAAATTGGCAATAGGTTTGTTATTATGCATGTATTGTATTCAACCTTGAGCACGACTACCGTTTCAAGACTTAAAGAAAGTGTATCAATCTTTGATTTTGACCTTAAACTAATCTTGATCTTCGTGGTTTAACTTACTAAATTGACTTTAACTTTGTATTAATTAATAAAAAGATTTTACTCTGTCAAACCTAAATCATGTACAAATAAATTGTCATGTTACGAAATTCATAAATAAAAAATGAATAAATAAATAAATTGATTCAATAATTAAAAAGTAAATAAATACAAGTAAATAAATAACGAATGATTAAATAAATAATGCATGTTTTTCTTGCCATATAATTGACATGTTTTTAATGTATCTAAACAGATGTAACGAGTTTTTTACTGTGTCACATTTAAACACTTTAGAAAATTATTTAGCTTAAAATACATTTTTTGTTTGATCAATTTACCATAAATGAGTAAGCAATTAAGAGCATTTTACTGAGAATTACAATGACTGTTTTAACTTCCTTAAAGCTTATAAAGTGAGAAGATAATCATTACGTTAAAATGTCATAGTTATTTTTAAAGGGATGTTTTACGATTAAATCTTTATAGATAAAGAATGGTGTAAAATGATTTTATGTGGTTATCTTAATTGTATGAGCTCAAACTATTAACTAAAAAGTTTATATGAGTTCTCAGGTTAATCATATTGCAAAGACTTTGAGGTTCTTAATGATTTCATTCTGTGTATCATAAGCAAATTTAACAATAGTTTCCTTGGCCCCTTATTACGAAACCCTAGAATGAATGAACTATTTAATGATCGTCTGAAACTGATTCCTTTAGCTGTAGTCGTAATAAGTAAACCCCTTAAATATAGCCAATCAACATGCATTTTTATCCACGACAAACAATGCGGTAACTATAGTGCATGTTGCTTATACCTGCACCCTACTTAACGCACTGAACCTCTGGGTAAACGAAATTATTTGGACACATTTTCAATAGAAACGTCACTAACTATGAGAATCATCGGGTGCTTTATTGTCGTCTGCATTGTAAAACTATTTTAAAAATGCGCAGGGTATTTTTGTTAATTTTTTAACAAATAATGTAAATATAACACATAATCTAAAACATAATGGAGGTTGTTTTTGTTCATATATTTTGCCAGGTTTCGGTATTCCGTAATTGTTGTTTGTGGTTTGTGGTTTGTGGTTTTTCAAGGTCATATATTAAGGATATTATTATCAATTACTGTCATAACAAATCAGTGCTAACACTTAAAGCTTTTTCAATAGTATCTAACATTTAGCGTCAATTTTCTTTTTCTATTTTTAAATTGAGAACTACGTAATGCATTACAAATTATATTTGACCAGGGTTAATAATCAAAACATAAATAATCATTAACAAAATAGAAATAATCATTAAAACATAGTAGGTTATAAATTATGATAACGTTTTTGTTTTTTCTCTGATTTTTTTAAAATACGTTTTATGTCATAGGTTCACTTATTTATACATGTATGTATATGTATATTATAGTTTGCCTGTCATGTTTGTCTACTTGTCTTCTATAGTTGTCATGTGTTTGTTGTGAATTCGTCCTATTAAAAGTCCAATATCTTTAATTTTCATCACTACGTTTCATTCATCCTCATATTAGTCAAATACTAACCACCATTACAGGCCATTCTATCTAACTTTATACTTCATTAGTTTAATACACTACGCATGCGCACTGTTTTGAAAGATTTTGTTGGCAACAGCCGAGATTCTTGATGTCTAATTAAATAATTTGAAAGCGCATAATTTGCGTATTTACAGGTAAATTGGTATATGTTTTGATTCCCTGATTCATACTTTCCATTTTGACATTCATCATTTTCATTTATATTTTGTATTTTGTACTTTTTTTAAGATTTTAATGGCGGGAGCGGCGATTCTTGATTTTCAATAAAATTATTTGAAAGCGCAAATTTTGTGTATTTACATACCCTCTGTCCAGGCCCCAAGTATTTAAACCCACATCAGCCATCAGACCTCCTTATCCTTTGGACTGCGACAATTATAAAAGTGTTTCGGAGCATTTATCTTTTTTTAAATATTTTGGGATAGAATTAGGTGTTAATAAATCACAATATGGAAAAAAACTTTGTTGTTTTAATTAGCAATAATAATTCCTCGAATGAACCTCTGTCGCCAAGTGGCTTCAACTCTATTGCACCCTACCACATGGGATCAAGTCCTGGAAAGGAATTTGGATTCCTTTATTTGAAGAAGCAAACCAGCTGGCTAACTTAACGTTGGTAGTTCTACTAGAGTGAGTTAACAATTTCAGGGTACGAAACTTTAGGTCTTCTTTCAACATTGAAGCTGAAAAGTTGCAATATGACTCCCTCCTTGTTGTTGCGACGTTAACTTCTTATCGTATATACGTTACTGAAGGATCTAACTAATTTCAACACAAACAAAGATAAACAAAAAAGTCAATTAAATAACGCTGACTTTAAAGCTTAGATTCGTTGAGAATAATCTGACTGTTCCAGGTATCAAAACATTTTTGTTCAGCAAACTTTTATACATGTAAAAGTGAGACATTCTAACTTAATAATAGTATTTCAAGGTAAGAAAAATGAAAGTTTATCAAATTGAAAATATATTCCGAATACAGACAATAGTTTTAAAAAGTTTTAACACATAACAGTAATTAGGTTGCTGTTGAATTGTGCATTTTGACTTTAGAATTCCTAAATAATTCATTTCATACATTTCACCCGCAATTTTATAAGATTTTAAACAAAAAGACCATGTTCGTCCAATTTTATAGGTGTTTCCTGTTTTTTTATTCAAGACAATGAAAATTAAAAAATGATATAAATATAGCGTACATTTAAACCGAGACTGAAGCTCATTTTTCGATTAGTTGTCTGCATAAAAGAAGAACATAATTTAAATGTATGAAATTCATAACAACCCTGATCGATATTTTAAATTTGTGTTTGTATTAATAATACCTATAAATGGACTACCTTGACAAACTATCTTTAATGTAAAACATAATTACATGTATATACTTGAATGTATTTTTTTCTATTTTCAATGAATGTGTCATACCCGACAGAAAATTAACTACAATGTACTTGGGCGTGATCCGGAAAGACGTTGCTGGCAATGAATTTTTATTTATTAAACCGTGATTTCTTCCTTTGGGTTGAGGAAGGGTTCAGAGGGTCACGATGAAGAGTGCTAAAAATAGTTTTTTTCACGTTTGCTTAATATACAACATATACTGTCATTTTATACACTTTATATGTATTTTACCAATGTCTCATAACACAAGGAACATACCTTAAAGTTTGGATTGTGTTATATTTGACGCTAATGTTTTTATTGCAGGTGCATAGGTACGTAAATATACGAATTATCTTAAAGCTCCATTGATAAAAAAAAACACTTTTTGCACAATAGTATATATATACATGATATTATAATAACGTAATAGGCTTTTTTGTCATAATTAAATGGATCATCTACTAAAGTATCTTGATTTGTTTTTATGACAACCGTCATTATCTAAATATATATAAATATATGAAATAAATGTGCTTAACGCAAGTGCTGTATATTTCAATTGATTTTACATACGCTTCTTCACATCTAATCATTTGCATTGGTGGTGCTCATTAAAAACTGATAAATACGTTAAAGGTTGTAAATGATTTGACTATATTCTGAAAAATATTCTGGTGTCATTTCTATTTTACATAGATAAAGGTTGGGGTTTCCAAGGTAGTCTTCAAAACGATATAATACAAAATGAAAACATTGAAAATGTAAAAGAACATTTTCGTTAGGAAAATCCGATTGTCATTATACATTAATTCTTAAAATGAAATGTCTAAGTTCTTATGAAACGAGTGTTATTATCTCTTAGAATACTTATATGATTCTGATAAATTCTTAGAGTTAGTTAATCATTAAATGTCTACTTAATATATTCTTCTTACACACAAATAAAGCTTTATATGTATAAATGATTAGAGTGTGATGTGTAAACAAACACATTAAATCTCAACAATGCTGAAATAATGAGTTTCGTTCCCAGATAAAATCTGAAACTTGCGAGAGACAGTAACGAAAATCCGATCGCTTTCCTCAAGTTTAAAAGCTGCAGCCACATAACTAGACTGTTCGCATTGCATGACATGCATTCTACATCGATAGCTGGTACTTTGTAGTAGGATTGACTGTTGATCTGTTTTATTACAAATGCGGATAACCTGGTGTTTACCTGTCTCGTCATCATTGACGGAACTGGTATTGTTTTCTTTCATGATTGTTAGGTGTGAAGTAACAAAGTAGTATCCTGATTTCTGTATAGCAATCATTCCCTCTTTTGCAAGATTGATAAGTCCGTCACCTTGCTTTGTGACACTTTTCCACATTATCTGCGATGCATTTTCATGATCTATAGTAAAACAAATCGGAACCGTTATAAGAATGTGTTGTTAACATAGAGCGCCTTATCTAAGATAACCAAACAGCATATACAGTAGACATAAAATTAATCTATTGCCCTCATCATTTTATCTGAGAATTAATGGGCAACATGAATTTTCCTTCTTTTCTATCAAGAAATTGTTATAATCAGGAGTTTATCAATAACAGTATACAAATAATATATCGTTTAAAAATTACAGTAACAACAAATTGATGATAACTTATAGTTACATTATTATAGCTTATATTATTAAGAGATAATTAATACATAAAAGAAAACCTGATGGTCCAAATGATTTTATATCATTAAGCAGCATTAAGGCAGGTTCTTCTGTAGATTCAGATAGATTAAAGATTGTTAAATCAAACTCAGCAGGTTCTGTAAATGCAGAATGAATGAAGACATGATTTAAAATCTCAGTAGACTATGCATTACTTTATTTCATATGTTGTTCCAAACATGAATTCTCTGTCAAAATAAAGCTTCTTGTAATGGTCCGAAATAAATAAAAAAAATCACAATTACTATTCTATTCATAATAGTCATAACATTTATTCATAAAGCATATAACTACAATATAATGCTTTAGAAAACTACAGTTTCATCTTATGATATAGAGCACAATACGCATGTGCAGAAAATAGTATAATGTAATAATGTACAAACATAAAGGGCATTGCCAGTCAATCTATTTGATCGATAACATTTTATCGTTCCTTAAATATTTATAAGTTCTCTAATGATGAAAAATGCATAAACATTTGTACTACTAAAACAATGTTAACTTAGTTAATCAATGAAAGTGATAAAAACACGCATGTTTAAATCATATCATTTTCATGATCGAGATTCCGAGACTGCCTGATAAAAGAACGCCCATACTAGCATTGTTTTTGTATTTTCCTGACTCACTTTGTAATAAATACATTAAAGTTGAAACAAATTATAACTACCATTTTGAGTGCACAGTTTCTTAATTACATACTTATGTATATGTATGAATAAGAATGAAAAAAAACGACGAACCTGGATTCATGTCTGTATCATAATGGGATGCCATCAGCTGTGAAAAAATAGTAACATGAATTATGTACTATCATTAAATTAAATGTTATAGTATTAAGAAACATAGATATCATACTACGACCTTTAAATATAATGATGTCATTGCCCCACAAGGGAAAGTATGTATAATTAAGATTAAATTATTGAGAAAAAACATGATGACACCTTGTTGAACTATTGTTAGCATTACAAAAATATAACAATGGTCAAATTAAATAAATGAGACAATCGACACACGGAACGTTTAATATCTACATTTTCGGCTTCCATATTTTGGATATACACAAAACACTCGGCAATCTGATTTATACTCGGAGGCTAAGCCACCTCGTACAAATCAGATAGCCTAGTGTTTCGATGGTCTTTCTATTACTTACATAATGCAAGATATGATACTATTATGCAAGAAAAAAATATCTATTTCCATGCCAATTAAAATGAAAATTAAGAAAATCCTGTTGAACTACTTTGAGAAATTTTCTTAATGTCATCTTACTAGTTTATTGACGTCATATCTGACGTCAGATGACGTGTTGGCATTTATTTTTAAGCTACGTATATATCGTGTAATAATGCGCTCGGTTGCCCTATCTGTTTGATAGTGGAATAGTGCGAAGCGTGTTAGAATGTTAAATTCTTCTTTGTTTTAAATAATGTTTTAATGCTAGTAAATAACAATGAATTTGTTAGAAGGACTTATCCGTATAAACATTTATTTGCTGTATTACTTACTAATCAAGTATTTTTCTCAACCTGTGGCACAAATCTTCAAATCTTATATAAAGGTATCACACTATATGAAACTGTTCACTATTAAGACTGGATTATGGTTATTTACGTTTGCAAACGTATATACTTGACCATAAAATCAGGTCATAAATTGGCATAACTGGCAATATTAACATATCGCTTAACGTCGTTATGTCTAAATATTAGTTATATCCGACAACCGATATTCATATTCTTAAAATAGACTCTATGTTTGCAAATAAAATGGCATGTATAATGTGCTTTACGGCAGATTTCATTTATCAAAATATTTACATTAGAACAGGAAGTATACACAGAAGAAAATGTGAAATCAATGTATTACTAAGTTTAGATAAAGACCTTAACCACTCAGGTATTTTATTTTTGTTATCTTTTTTCTCAAAAGAGAATGATAAGTTATGCATGACACATTCGTTATTTTTGTACATGATGTTATATATTTTTCATCCATACGTAGATTAAGGTTCATCAATTTACCAATAAATATTAGCAATCAGGATGTTTTTTACATTCAAAACAGATAATATGCTTAAACAAACTTTATCACATACCCGATTTTGCGACTCCGTAAAAATGGTATTGCACGACCGTGCATATATTTTTACGTGACGCCATTAGCGTTTTACAAGCATAGTGTAAAGACGCGCTAAATGTAAGCGTTATACTATAGACGCGTCAATAAAAAATGACAATTTTGTCACTTTAAACGGTCTTTATTTTGGGTATGAGATAAATAGAATATTAAATTCATGTAAGCTCATTACTTAATTTATTGAACTCGTTAATTTTTTTTCAACTCGTGCAATTAATTCAGTATTGAACTTTCATTCTCATTCAATATCTTCTTAATATTATATTTTGTTCAGTGAAATATAAGTATAAATATAAACTCAGATTGTCCTTAAAATGGGAAACAGTGTACGAGTTGTATTAAACCTTTGAATTATTGCCATAATCCTCGTCGAAAAAAAACAGTATTGTCTTAAATGAACTATTAACTCTGACTGAATGATGCTTTTATGCTTTGAGTTATGGGATAAGCAAATTTATTCTAGTTCAACATGGCGTATGACAAACGTTTATCATTGCGTTATATACGTTTAAAAAACAGGAATATCAAATCGTTTTAAAAGTTGGCATATCACACCTTTGAAACGATGGCCTTTAAGGCGTCCAGTCCTTTAAAACATTTTCATTTCGTTTTTTGTCTTTGCCATATGACAATGAGAAACGCTCGCGAAGTTCAGGGTGCAAACTGTCATCAGTTAAACATAACTTTATTTCAATTGCTCGTTGTCTTCGAATGTACCATATGGCAATAAAACAGATGAGTATTACTTCAAGGATCATTGCAAGACATACTGATCCTATGAACAACGTTTTGCATTCTGAAAAAAAACATGTTACATATTAATTTTGCTTTTTCAAAATTTCATTTTAATGCGTTATCAATATATTTCAAAATAAGATATTATTGTCTACAGTCTAAATAATTATGGTATTTTATTTTTTCCGATTAAATGTTCTTGCATCAAGAATAAGTTAGCATTCCAAAAGGTAGTTCTTTACCTCGTCTACGAACGACATAATTGAGATCTTGCGTGAAACACTATATAACTTGAAAATCTTAATCATAGTTAAACGATTGTTTTCTGTTCATGCACTTTTTATAAATTATCAAGCAAACCATTATCGTGGTTAAAACGAAGGAAGTGATTATTTTTCAGTTAGATATTAAAATAATGTAACTTAAACTGATGTTATATTTACAAAATGAAATAAAAAATGGTTCGGATAGAAATCAATCTGTAACTTTAAAACATGAAGTAAAATTTTTTGACAACACGGCAAACTACCTGTATGAAGAAGTTTTAGAAATGTAGTTACTATGTAAGATACAGTTTTATCCAGATATGAAACAGACATTAAATATGAAGAGATTATGCAGGAAACTACGTATCACATTTTTGTATACTTTTATAGACATATTTTTAAAAAAAATGTAGCCATGTCCTTGAGAAATTGATACACTTGATGAACTATTTTCACGCAACGCATTACGACACCGTGACTTGAGTTAATTTGAAACTTAAATACGCTGGAATAGGGATTTTCACTATTGAAGTATTAACTATCATGTAATAAGCAATCGTCATTAAAATACGTTTATCATGATAATAGAACATTCAAATTCAATTGATTTCGTTAATTGTTTCAAAACCGACACTTTAATATTACAAATCAATAGAAATTAGTACGAAACATAGATAACTTTACTGATACACGGAACATAAAATATAATATTATTAAAAATAAGTGGGAAAGTTTTTTTTTAAAGCTATAGAAATGCATACTTAACGCGAGTTGCTTTAAAAATGGAACCAATCATGGAACGTCTTGGTGAACTTAGTGAACATTAACATTCATTGTAAGTTATTTAACATTGTAACTAAGTTATAACATAGACCTATTCATTTAAAGGAAAATAATAACGTACCCTTAAGGTCATGTTTATATCACTCCAAGACAGAGAGTTCATATGTATATATTTGAGTAATACGCTGTGTAAATCAATTTTACCAATTACAATCACTGAAAAAAAATCCCATAATGCAACTTTTACATATCAGTTCTTCGTCTTTTCTGAGGTAAGGATTTATAAACGATATTTACACTTGCAGTAAAAATAAACTTAAGATAACAAATGAATGAATAAAGGTTTGCCTTACAACATATCTTTTCAAATAATATGATGCCTATGATGTAGTACCCACTAATTCAAAAAATAATGTAAGTTTAAAACTCACAACAAGTAAAGTATGTTTAACAATCACATTAAATAAATTTTAAGTACTTCATATCTAGATTTCCAGCTTCGTGTATCATTGTATTAAGAAAGAAAAAATGAAAGAATATCAGCGGTGCAAACTTGGCTTACAAACTTGTTTAATCCTAAACAAATTAAAGTGTACTGAAATGTCAGTTTGTAACTTATTATTCAAAATTGATTACTAGAAAGGCGGCTGAGTGAGTGAGTCCGATTTTAGATTTATCTCATAATGACAGAAGCATGGTTTTCAGATAACCTTCACATTATAAGGTGGAAAGTGTTTATGCTTTTGACTTATGTGTATTGTAAATTTGAAATTGCCTTGTATTTGCATGTTTTGTTTTTTTATTTAGTGAAATGACTTACTTAATGTTTCGATAAACATATGTATAATACTTTGCACATTTTATACAGTGTTTTCCAACACCTTGTTAAGGTATTTATCATTAAAAATATTAATACTGGAAAAAATTAAACACATGCATCAGCCAGGCACAATGATGACAGTTACATGTCAAATGTCAGTGACTTTAATGTTTAAATTAACATACTTATATCTTTGGCTTGGTTCTGACTAGCTTTTACATACCTCCACGCATCGCATAGTGTCATCTGCACTCAATGTATGACAATATGTTATTTAATTAGTAACAAAAATCAGGAACAGACAGTTTCCTGGTAAAATAACATGATAAGCTATCTTATAAAAGAATAACATTATTTATTTGACAGTGTAAACTATTTATACAATGACGTCATGTGTCACTAATCAAAGCAGTGATTGCTTATTTTGTAAAAATCATGATTGTTAGAATATATGAATTGGAACAAATATTTAGAAAAAGGATTGTATTTTATATTAATCTGTATGACAAAGTAATTTAAAAAAAGATTGTTCGGCTGAGAAAGCATTCTGAAAACATGAAATTTAAAACATGAGTTTGGTTTAAACATATTGAATGCTTAGATAAATCCTAAAATATTAAGATATCAGCATATTTTCCGAGTGTCTACCTTAATGCCGTTTTTAATAATACATGTGGAAAAGGTTTCAAAGAATATCTTTAATTAAAGCGCATACTTCGGATTTTTGTGTGCATGTAAACATTTCTGATCAATGATTTGTATAATTACATAAACATGACATTTTTTACAGGCTTAGTAAGTAAATATTTCACATAATTACCCCTCGCTTTTTTCGTATAGGCCTCTGGGAGTAATTTTTACTGTTAATGCAAGTGTACCGCGTGACTAAGAATTTTGTACTGTTACATGGGTAACAGTTTTTTAACAGTATAAAATCTGGTCGCGTGGTCTATTTACTAAATAAAATGAAATAAAATGGCCGCCATATTATTCTCGATTCATTCTTATTTTCGACGTTAAACCCGATAGGACAAAAACATCATCTTTGGAGTAACTATGACACCCATAACATTTAGTTGTTTGCACCCTGGTGTGCTTTTCGCGTATAAGATAACTTTTTGTTGAATAATCAAAAAGTAAACATATGTTTTCAACGGAAGTAATTGCAATGTAAATAATTATGTGTCAAACTTGAGCATGCAGACGATTTAAGCATGCAACAAAAGATTATTTAACAATTTTAACCAGTGAAACGTTACAGATATTGTGGACAGACATAGGATATCATCATTCTGTTGTCAAAAACCATGCGACGAATATTCTGGAAACAGAAGGATCAGATTTCACAGATCATAACCGTATATAAGGGTTAGTGTTTTGTTTTCTAAATAAAACACAGCTTATTGTATTTTTATGACTAGTAGATTTCATCACTTGCTTAAAGTATAAAAGAAAAAGAAAACTTCTCAAGTCGGCCTAAAGTACACTTGAAACTTAAAAGGTAAGGGCAGTTTAGTTATTGTTACTTTTGGTTTGTTTTTGTTACAGTTAGATTTAGTTCAGATCATCACAGTATTTTTGTTTGGGGTAATAAAATAAATAACACATGGGTTTGCTACGTCTCGGGTTACAGTATTTTCCTCGGGTTGTTATTTTTACTGTTACCCACAAACCCATGTATTATGTATATACTGTCACGGGTAAGACTAAACCTCGTAATCATTTACTGTAAGCTACGCAAATTATAACCCATCTTTCTTCGTACGATATTCAGTTACAATAAATGAACTGACGCCACAAATGCTACGAATTCCATTTGAACGTGACAAAACAGCAGGACGTGTTTGATAAACCGTACAAAATTCTGTCGTGTCCAGACATTTCTGAATTACGTTTGTCATCACATTAAGGCGAGCACCGAACTTTTCTGTTAAATATTTATAACGTTGCTCGGTAATTTCATTCATTTCTTTTTGCTTGTAGGTAAACGTATCTTAAGGTTTTGAAGATGAACGGTGCCGTTTATCATACTGCTGACGGAAAAATAAAGTGACATAAAATATGAGAAAAGTAAAACTTTATTGTGAAGAAGTAAACATGTACATCCGTAGTATAATTATATTATAAACGAGACGCACCTCAGTCAAAACTAAGACATGTATAATGTGTGTTGTAAACTGTATAAAAATAATTATCTAATAGTATTTTCATTTATTTATTTTGTCTGCGTCTCCTATTTTCTTAACTAAATTAGACTGGCATTGCTAGAAACATATGACTTTGAATTTAATAAAAATGAATTATTTGATTAGAAGCATATTTTAAAAAAGTAGCAACAAAACGTCTCGGTCTTATTGACTAAGTTCAAAGATCGAGCACCTAGGCGCCTGGGAGAAATTGTCACATGGGATGAAACTTGTTTTTTTAGCAGAAGCGATAAACGAGTTATAATACCAATTCGTTATATTATAATGTATCTAATTATAATGATATAATAGGAACAAAATATCATTATAAATTATGTAAGTTATGAGTTTCAGTGAAATACTGATTTATGTGTGAAAATTATATTTGATAATTTCACAGTGAAAATTTTCAAAATATAATTTCACACTTTTCAATGATGAGAGTGCTTTTTTTTTCTACGATTTTCCCCATGTGGTACCTCAATCTTATTATCGTTGACAATTCTGACATTGTCAGGGCTGTAAAGAGAAAAGAAAAGCTGAAATTGATAAATAACTGAAATTTTAAAAGTAATAAAAAGAAGAAAACTTACGTCAATTCATTCAAATAACCAATCACCAAATATCGTCGCTATATTTTTGTTTCATGTTTACAGACTGAAAAATACGGTTCCTTCCACATTCAAAACTGCTCTTGATGACGAGTATCCTTCCCGCAATAACTGCCTAATAACTTGACAAGCAAAGACAGACATCAGTCTGAAGAATAAGTAAAAAAACAGCGTTCGTAAGGCAGCCTTTTAAAGATTCCATGTTTTTCAATTTCCTAGCCGCTTTTTGACTGTTTACACATCTGTCAACACTTATTTATTGTCTGTAACAATCCTCAAATAAGTTTTCTTTCTTCTTAAAAGATCTACGGCTAACAAATCCAAATGGTGTCCCTCTGAATCAAACACAATTATTTTCCTCCCGTGAAATACACAACTTTTAAAAATGGCCATTTAACGTTGACTGTCAAACTTATTTTTCATTCCGAGACTTTTTGTATTTTATGAGAAATCCGACTAAAAGAGGTTACCAGTGGGGGGAAAACAGATTTTAATATTAAAGCTAATATCAAGGAAATTACTTTTTATCTTGTCTTTCAGCAGAAAATAAAAATAAAATGTGTTTGTTTGCTGTGTAAGATGTAAATTTATTTTATCTTGTGAACTTTCAAAACAGTATTCTCACTCGTACGCCACTCGTGAGAATACTGTTTTAAAAGCTCACTCGATGAAATAAAATTTTATCTTACACACAAACAAACAAATATCCTCTATGTATACTCAAAATCGTGTGACATAAGGTTTGTTATTTGTTTCGTTTCGTTTCTCAATTCATCATTCAAGAAGGTACACATAGAGGTTCCTAAATGATGGTAAGATAACGTTAAAAGTGCCCGTATCTATCTGTTATACAAGGAAACAAAATGTGATAATAAACTTTATTTTATTTCACACTCGCAAGTTATTACGTTGTCATTTACATTAAATTAAGAGAATAAGAATCCCTTAAGAAAGTGCAAAATAGAAAAATTGACATAAAAATGTAACATAAACAAATATGACGTTGATTGTGAAGAGAAAATGACTTTAAATATTGATTATTGAATAAATGCGAAAGTTTTATTGTGATTTCTTGCCGTTACCGAGATAAATAGATTTTGCGATTACATGTACATAAAGTACCTAACTTTTATTCCAAAAAGATAAATTGATGGTCAAATATAGTCTTTAAAGTGTTGCTTTAACACGTATTTAAGATTAAACAAGGTCTAATAGCTTAACAAACATACCATTTACTTACCACAGTAATGGTGTGACGAACATTTCAGGCGATTTGATCTATAGAATGATTCGGAATATTGTTCACGTTATACTTGAACAAACCTAGGCCTAGTTTCGAGCAATACACAATATAATATACCCTTTGATACTAAAAGTGTATTAGAGTATATTATGTTTATTTCACTGACTTCTTTAGACAATTAATTATCAAGCATGAAATGTGTGTTTATGTGTTTTACCTTATGACAAATCGGCAAAATCTAATATATCGCACCCTTTGTATGATTGAACCTATTCCAAACGACAGTGTTAAATTTAAATGCAATCTTTTGTTTATGTCCGCTTAACCAGAATTTAACATTCAATTCAGGAATTGCTAAAATTCAGATTATGTGACAGTATTGCCTCTACAGGCAAAAGTTAATGGTCGGAAGAGGAAAACATTGGGCGTGTCACTAAATAAGTATAACTATGAAAGAGGGACAGAGGTTGTGAGCCTGAGTATTACAGACAGTTTTCAAAAGATAACCAGTATGTTCTACCAGTGGTTATACATGTTTTTAAGATGAGGAAGGTAAAAAAGATTAGGCACTTAATCAGTGAGGCTATGTTATCGTAAACACATCAAAACACAACTGTTCAATGCGGTTGTAAATTAGAGACAATCTTAAGAAACTGTACAATGTCAAGCACACATTGCACAACGCTGTACAGATTCGGTGCATTTTAACGTACAAAGCACATTCAAATATTACTTGAAATTAGTTGACAAAGCCAAAACAAACATATCGTATTAAAGCCATTCATACATAAATATAACGTAATGTATCAATTTAAATATAAATTGTGAAATGATAAAGATAAAATTTATGCATTAAATGAAATAACGCTCTTGCTCCTAAAGCATAAACCTGTTATCATAATTATATATATGTTTTTTATGCTGTCTGTATTTTATAAATCAATTTCATTTGTTTGGGATTTTCGCTTGTCCGTGCGTGCGAGGGCTCCAATAGTGTGCCACATATAGCTCTAATTTTAAAGTGCTTAGGATATGATAAACAGACTTCATAGGAATATTAATCAGCATGTGAAGTCGTGCACCTGCAGTTTCATTCTGGTTTGTTATTGTCGGACTCAAAAAGAAAGAGCCACGTTTCATCCACTGTGACAATTTCTCCAAGGTGTCTAGGGTCTCGATCTTTGAACCTAATCAATAAGGCCGAGGCTTAATTTGGTCAGAGGAATCCAATGCGCGCAAGCTTTCCTTAACTTTAACATTTCTTTTAAGATGGAAAACACATATGACGGACTCTAGTCTTACTTATCTCCTCCACGTAGATCTTGCATATTAATCAACTGTGACTTTGAAAGTGCTGATGTATTTTTCAGAGATAGCTGAAATTGACCTCCCAGGGAATCACATGTCAAAACAAGATCACCGCAGGGCGGAGCATTATATGCCCGAAAGTTGTTTTTAAGTAAGGATGAAGCATTTGTAAGACATAGGAATTAAATAAAGTATTACCTCCTTAAAAAAGCAATCCTCCTTTAAAGTTGAAGAACCTTCAAATATATACAGTTGCTGTTTCCAAAGCACCACCATCAGGTTGTTATCTTGTAAGTAAAAATGCTATGACGGATGGACGGAAAGACGCCAGGGGTATAACATAATATAAGCATATTTTAGGGCATAATAAATGTACTCAATATAAGTGATCATCCTATGAAGTTTGACGGTTTAAAACAGATAACAATGTTAAGGTCATTTTATATTGACCTTTGACCTTGTGACCTCAATATAGATATGTATCTTTTATTTAATATACGCAACTATAATCTGAAGTTTGAACACTGTAAGTCAAATGGAACTTGTTTTATGCTCAAGAAAGCACAATTTTCAGTGTACAGATTATTGTGACCCTGACCTTTGACCTTATGACCCTAAAATGGCTATTCATCTTATAAAATGTTAGAGCTGAAGGTTGATTAATACTTAAGTAATTGAGCGGGAACTGTTTTCAGTTTTAAGGTTATAGTGACTTTGACCTTGTGACCCCAAAATCGATAGTGTCTTTTTAGCAATATTGACAATTATCCTATGAAGTTGGAACACAATGGGCTAAAGAGAACTTGAGTTAAGCTCGAAAAACCACAATTTTCAGTGTAAAGATCATTATGACCCAAACCTTTGACCCCATGACCCTCAAATCTATAGGGGTCATGTATTGGACATGGCTGTTCATCCTATAAAATTTTGCAGCTGTTGGTTGATTAATACTTAAATTATTGAGCTGAAACTGTTTTCAGTTTTTAAGTTATAGTATCTTTGACCTTTTGACTCCAAAAAGAATAGGGATTTCTTACCCAATATGGACAATATTCCTGTGAAGTTTGAATATTGTTGGCAAAATGGAACATAAGTTATTCCCCGGAAACTGTTTTCAGTTTAAATGTTATAGTGACCTTGACCTTTGGTTTATACAGAATTAATTTTAGTTCGAAACCAATTTGCTAACAGGCGATAGGATGGACGGACAGACGGACGGACGCCAGGGAGTATAACATAGTATGCCCGAAATTCTTTCGGGCATATAACTAGATACACACAATGTTCGTATTAAAAATCAGAATATTGTTTCGTTTCATTACATTTCTTTTTATCTTAATTAAATAATATTAAACATAATTCCCAATTTACTGTCAAATTGAAAAGATGGTACTCTTTGGCCCCTTTTATACAACGTTTTTTATACTTAAATCATCCTCATATTGCACAGTCAATTTTTCATCAAATAATGACTGGCATTTGAATATTCTGTTAATGAGTACTTCATTGTGTATCACCGTATCATAATCAAGGATATTTGAAAAAAAACTATTACACGTACAACAGAAACGTTTCTGTTAAATATTGTCAAACCTTATAAAGATCTTGCAAAACGAAACGCTTGTAACAAGTGCCAAATCTTGTATAACCCGCTTTTACTTACATCTTTTTTCAAATTTAAACAAACACTTCTGATAAAAAAAGTCATTGAAATGTGGCAGCAATTTCAACGTCTCTTACAAATGGGGAAAAAACAGAAGACTGCCAACAACATCTTTTATTGCAATGTTTTCAACAGTTTATGTAGCTTAATAGCCAATATAATTTATAATTGTCATCTAGTTACTCTTTGCGCAATTCCACCAAATCTTAAAATTAATGTAAACGGAAGAGTGTTAGACTAGTTGCATATGAAATAAATTGGGAAAATCATATTGCATGATATGCCGTTTTTGACATCTAATGGAAAATAAAATTAATGATATTTATACTGCTTCGATAAGCAGAGTAATCTCCGCAAATGGCCTCCGGACTAGATGTTTTTGCCAATAATGTTAAAATGCAAATCTTAATTTATCTTGCTAATACGTTTTCCTAAGCAGTTATTTTTGTTGATTGGAGCATAAGGAAATCATGATAGCCGAATTACATGCAAAATTTTCAAAGAAAATTGTAATCTGTGTACGCGTATTAAAATATGAAACACACGAAAACATGGAATACATCCGGTTTCAACACTGCAATTATAATTGTTTACATCCTTCAAACTTATTCACTATTAAATATATAAATAAATGTTTATGTCTATCACGACTTCTAATCCAGTTACCTCTCTGGCGTGGGTTCGATCCCCGGGAGATGCTTTGGTAGTTTAGCGCAGAGGAAGGAAGTCTAGTACTGGTGTAACTCTCCAGGAACGATGGTTAGGAAACTACTCGCCTATATGACTGAAATACTATTGTGAAAAGGCGTAAAATAAACAAAAACATACAAAAATAAAATTATTGTTGGTATCATTTATTTTTCAGACACATTATTAGGTCTGTTACGGTTAGTGTTTGTCAATTTATCAAGATTAGTTGTCATTAATTCACATGGACTTCGTCAATAAATATTGAATACAATCAAAAAATATTCTTCATTTTAAGTCATAACATCAATAGGCTACATTACACATTTTCCGTTACTTCACAGTAGTTGTAATAAAAATATCAATTTATAAATGTGAACGTTTTCTACTGACAAATATCACGATTGTTGATGACTGTGCATTTAATGCATTACGTAGAACTGGTTGTTATACATATATTTCATGTATTGGTATTCGTTGTCATTTCTTTCAATTATCTTTTGAAACCTAATGTGCAAATGTAAAAACCCTAATATCCTTTTAGTAAATGTATTTTTTTCTTCACTTGTATAATTTTCTTGGCCACTTAAGTAGCCGGAGACCCCCACCCATATCATTATTATGCTGATCGCTAAAACGAGAAGTGATCGTTGAAGATCGTTCAGTACGACATAATTGGTTTAAATGTATGCTTGAGGTACTCTTTTCTTTGCGATTTGGAGGTTTTTCTTAAAGGGTGGTTTCAGTATTCCTTACTTGAACTCTATTTCATCATCCTAAAGATATGTTGCCTGCTTTCCGGTTTTGTCTTTTGACATTTTATTTGTGATGTGCAGGCTTAATGACCTTTCATCATCTTTCTAAATTCCATCTTATTTAGTTTTGCACATTGTTTTCGCGTTCAGGGTCCATGTATAATGTTGCTAATTGACCCCATATGAACACATATGCGGATATTTCAAAGTTTTCCAGCTCATGCTAAATCTTGAATTCTGTTGTAAGTGCTAAAAAGAGAGAAACTGAAAGTATTACAGACTCGGTTTGATTGAGCCTTTTCATGGACGTTATTGGAAAGTGCAAGTTTTAAGCGATTCTGTTGCTGTAACTATCAATTTTTTCTTAGGTACTTCAAACCTGACAGATAACCTGAAACCTAAAAGAAATGAATTTTGTTTTAACACTTTCTGAGAATTCCATTTTTTTATCTTCTTTTTTACAAAGGAGGTCATTATGCCATTGGAACTTCTGCTTTATTTTTTGATTTTTCTTAATGGACAGCAGACATATTAACGTGATACTTTTACCTTAAGGCTGTGCACTTTTAAAAGATAAACATATTTAATCACATTAAAATTGAAATAATTATATCTCTTTTCGCTTTCCTGATTTATCATTTCTTTCTAGTGTTGTCTAGACAGCGTGCTTTCCACTGACATACTGCGGCTTGTTATTTCCATTATTGCATAATGAAGTGTCGTCTCTCTTCCTACAATAATTTATGCTGGTAAAAGGAATGTTTAAATTCTTAGAATTATACAGTGTAGTATTTCCGGAATGACATCTGTCCAACAACAGTACCAAGTTCACTAAATGTGAGGCCTATTTTTAAATTTTTCGAACGCAAGTTACTATACATTTCTAATAAAAGCTCTTGAATAAGTTAAATATTATGAAAACTCCTATTACTTGCCTTCCAGATATCAAGTATTCTGTCAATGAAAGTATGTTTTTGTGACGTGTCCTTGTAATTGACGAGAAAATTATGCACTATTACTGAATGTTCCTTACATAAGTGCAAACTGAGATATCATTTCTGAAACAGTTGTGACAGACTCTTGTGTAATATATCTTGAAGTACATTATAAAACAACAAAGTAAAGTAAAGAGGGTATTCTTCCAATAGCTAAAGTGTGTAATAAGGTCATTTCAATCAATATATAAAAAATATTTTATGCTTTTGACTGCATTACTGATCTTTTGATTTCTTTTGTTTTTTATATGCCCGAAAGAATTTCGGGCATATTATGTTATACCCCCTGGCGTCCGTCCGTCCGTCCGTCCGTTAGCAATTTGGTTTCCGGAGCATATATTAAGCACAGTATTCAAACTTCATAGGATGATTGCCCATATTGGGTAGAAAGACCCCTATTGATTTTGGGGTCACAAGGTCAAAGTCACTATTACGGTAAAACTGAAAATGGTTTCCGGAGCATAACTTAAGTTCCATTTGGCCCACAGTTTTCAAACTTCATAGGATGATTGTCCATATTGGGTAGAAGACCCCTATTGATTTTGGGGTCACAAGGTTAAAGGTCAAAGTCACTATGACCGTAAAACTGAAAATGGTTTCCGGAGCATAAATTAAGTTCCATTTGGCCCACAGTTATTATACTTCATAGGATGATTGCCCATATTAGGTAGAAGACCCCTACTGATTTTGTGGTCACAAGGTCAAAGGTCAAGGTCACTTTAACTGTAAAACTGAAAATTGTTTCCGGGGCATAACTTAAGTTCCATTTGGCCCACAGTTTTCAAACTTCATAGGATGATTGTCCATATTCGAAAGAAGACCCCTTTTGATTTTAGGGTCACAAGGTCAAAGGTCAAGGTCACTATTAGCTTAATACTGAAAATGGTTTCCGGAGCATAACTTAAGTTCCATTTGGCCCACTGTATTAAAACTTCATAGGATGATTGTCCATATTGGTTAGAATACCCCTATTGATTTTGGGGTTACAAGGTTAAAAGTCAAGGTCACTATTAGCTTAATACTGAAAATGGTTTCCGGGGCATAACTTAAGGTCCATTTGGCCCACAGTTTTCTAACTTCAGAGGATGATTGTCCATATTGGGTAGAAGACTACAATTGATTTTGGGGTCACAAAGTCAAAGGTCAAGGTCACTATTACCCTATGACTGAAAATTGTTTCCACAGCAGAACTTAAGTTCCATTCTGTTCACAGTATTCAAACTTCATAGGATGATTGTCCATATTGGGTAGAAGACCCCTAGTGATTTTGGGGTCACAAGGTCAAAGATTAAGGTTACTATCACCTTTAAACTGGAAACAGTTTTCGCTCAATAACTCAAGCATTAATCAACCTACAGGTAAAGTACTTTTGGGCATATAATGCCCCGCCTAGCGGTGCTCTTGTTATGTCCATGATATAGTACAGTTTATTAATATAAAGATTTAAATGCCTTTTGAAAACTGTTAATTATACACCCTATACCCTAACTGTAGAATGGTTTAGACTTCAGGTTTATTTGGGCTGAAATATTTATCACAACAGGAATTGCAATAACATTATAATTGCAAATCCCTTGGTGGTCCCCTTATGTTTCGCACACTCTGAATTTCTCAAGTAATCTTAATATTGGATCACATGCTTGAAAATTGTTTATAATAATACAAATTCCTGTATAACTAATTCCATAGTTACTCATTCATAACTAAATCAAATAAGGAAAAAAATCTCTTTCATTGTCAAACTATATTTTTATATATGAATAATATTATGGTATGCAAATAAAAAAAGTATAAACGACCATTTAAATGTGATCATCCTAGAATGTACTTTTTTCTTTTCAATATAAATAATGGGGGAAAACCGGAAATGATACTTAACATTGCATTAAAGGAAAACTTGTAAATGACAAATGCTCCAAGACAAAGAAGTATGTTTTGCTAGAGTCTTTATCGTACAGCTCATAATGGGTTTCAAATGTAAAGATATCAGATCAGCCACGTTCATCTGCATTTTAAAATGAAAAATATGGAGTTATATGTCATGAAGCTTCATCATGTTATAAATTTTTTTTTCAAAAGGTTCCGTACGCCTCCCTCTTGTATTGATTGTCTGAAATATTCAAATATTCATTAAGAGCTCATACAAGAAATTTTAAATGGAAATCAAAATAAAAACATAAATCATATCAGACTGAGTTTAATTATACGCAACAGAACGAATGAATCAAAACCTGTAAAGTACATTATTGTAAAGGCGATCATTTTCTCAGTAAGATACTAATTCTTATTTTAACAGTTATGGTTATCAAATTAATGAATTAAAATATCTTAGTTAAGTGCATTTTATTGCTCTTTTTTACTTTCAATAACTTTATTTCCTGCATGCCGATGCATTCCAAAATTCATTGATATTATAAATTGGAAGTTGTCACCACATCATGCTTCAATTTCAGGAGAAAAAAATCTTTTAAATATTTTACGTCATTAATCATCATTAATCAATAAAATTGTAACCACCTAGTTTGGTCTTTCATTACTGACAATATGTTTTTGTAACATTGTTCCATTTAAAGGGATTCTACTAACTTAAGGTTTTCTGACATGAGGGGACTGGAAACGATCTTCGGAAAAGATTGTTCAATTTGATGTTTATATATACGTAAAATGTCAGATCATTCATTCACTCTGAATTTTCCTGAATAATTATTTTTACTTTCATGTTCCTGTAAAGATGTCAAATTTGAAATATTTAATTTGTTACTTTTACTTTATAATAAAAAAGAGGCAGTGTGTTTTCCGGATCCATCAATTTGATGCCTTATCGTCGTTGTAAGTACGTTGTAAGTAGTACTCTTGTAAAATGTAATTCAAAGAACAGGAGTGTCATCGAAATAAATGATTATAAATGTATTGACAGTTTATAAAATTCAATTACCTTTGTTTACATAAATATACTTCAGCAGCAAAGCATTAATGAGATCCAACAGCAATAACACATTTCTTCAATGTATTTTGAGTATTGTGGATATATAAATATTTATTGTGATCTAAAAAATGAAAATTTACGTTAAAATAGTTTTCCTTTCAATTAGATAAATAATTCGAAACAAGTCTATTTAGTAAACTATACAGAATGATTTTTTTCCCTATTTTTCTATTTTGGAAATGCCATACTATACAGCAGATTAATTATATGTTCAACTGAAAGGCCTATAAACTTACAGACAAAACATACATTTGTCATGACTAAGGTCGTCAATATAACAAACTAACACGACAAACAAGAGCACAGCTTTATAACTCGGCTATCACCGAGGAAAAAGTCACAAGGGGCAAGATCTGGCGAACAAGGAGGGTGAGGAAGCTCGACAACAATTTCTTGTTTCAGATATGCTCGTACAATGGCCACTTTGTGTGACGAAGCATTGTCATGCAACAATCTGAGACCATTCACTGGTCGACGGTTATTGAAATATTTCTTTAATTTATGAAAGACCTTGCCTTTGTAAAACTTGGCATTTACAGATTTACCCTTTGGTACGTCAATTTGAATAGCAGGACCTTCATTGGTAAAGAAAATTATATACATGACCTTTTGACGCTCATGGTGCGTTTTACTATGAAAAGTATTTGACTTCCATTTTTTGCCGATATTGTGTTAATTATCTTTCGCAAGTAATTCCACGTTTCATCGCCAGTGATGAAATTTCTGAAAGATCGATTCATGTGTTTAGAGAACTGTTTCAACAATTGTTTGGAGATTCTTACCCAAGCAAGTGTTTGTTCTTTAGTAAGGAGATGGGGTTAATTATTCTTATTTTAAAATCACGTCTGACAATTGTATGAGTGAGTGGCTCCTACAGAGATACCAACGCATTTAGCTATAAACATAGTCGTAAACCTTGCATCAGTAGCAATCAATCCTTTACCTTTTCAACCATTTTTGGCTAAGTTGCAGTTTTTCTGACGGCGTGGTTAAGGAACATCTTTTACTAAATCAACATCACACTACCGTGTGACAGAAAAATAAAAAAATATTGTTCCCATAAACACGACTTATTTCATTAAGTATGTCCTTTGCCTGCATACCAAGAATACAGCAGTTCTTGATATAAGACCGTATTTTGTCAGTGAAACGAGATTTTTTCCCAACCATTTAACCCTAAGTATGCAAGAGTAGATAGCGTTAATCGATCTATAATCAAAGCTAGACTAAACTGATTTACACATGTATCGTAATAATTGAAAGCTAACACAACCATACATGCGATACATGTAGAGCGTTCGTGCAAAACGTTACTAAAAAGAGATATTGGCCTAATTGCATTCATATTTAAGCAGCCCTCTTAAAATCGTGAGAATGTGAAAAACTTCAAACTGTAGCGTGACCTTGACCTTTGAGGCAGGGTCATACACCTTAGATCTGACACAACGCCATGGGTTCAACATTAAAGCCAAGTTATTTTAAAATCCTTCAATGCATGACAAAGTTACAGTGTGACATGACCTTTAGAACAGTGACATAGGCTTACGGCACGTCGTTTTTATGTGTTTAATATTTGTTTGAAGTTATTGTAAAATCCCCCCAATTCATGAAAACGTTTCAGTCCGGACACGAATGTTGTGGAACGATTTTAATATGCCGTTCTTCGGAAGCATAAAAGTATCAAGTATCAAGACAATACCATAGCACATAACTTATGTTTATAATAATATCAAATTTCATAAGTAACATAATTATGGAAATACAACAAGAAGGTAAGCATTCTTCGACACTTAAAACATGACATGACACATGTTCTAAATAAAATATTAATTTAAGTACTAACAAAACATAATCGTAATTCGTTTGTGTAAACTAACGTGAATGATTTTCAGTCACGTCTAGCAAAATACTTACAATCGATTGAATAATATAATAAGAAATCAATTAGTTTGCTGCAATAAACTGACTTTGTTCCTCCACATACAATTCCGAACATGTATACCCTTTTTGTCTATTGCGTTGGTTATATAAACATGATAGTTAAGTTATGAACACGTGATTACCATTGTTTTGATAGACTAAAATTTACTCGTTTACACTATGTCATCTCTCGACACACTACAGTATATATAAAAAAAAGAAAACATGTTTTTTCAATGACTCTTTCAATGTTCTATTTCCGATTTTTTTTATTGTTGCCACCTTTATAATCACCCTTACAGTCCGAAAAGTGTTACTACCGTTCACTTAGAATGTTTTTGTTATTCTTCCCTGGTAATGAAGTAAATTTAACTTTATCTTCAGATGATGTTAATCCTACAGCAATGTGATAACTCCTAGGGTATACATAGGCATGTCCAAGCTGAAAAAAACAACAACAAATAATAAATAAAATACAAGAAAAAAGATCAATAAGTCAAAGGCAACGTTCACAGGACGCAGCCCCCCACACCCAAGAAGGGCACCAAAACCAAACCGGGAGTGTACATAAGGACAGCGAAAAGAGAGGGACCCGACTATTTAAGGAAAAAAATCAAAATAACTAAAAAAACATTTATTAATTTAATATTAAAAATATTAACATATATGTGTATCACAAAAATGGTTTATGCTATACCAGCTAATAATATATTATATGAAATTTTAGTTACACGTACTCGTCTATTTCAATTCATCAAGGAAAGTGTTTCATTTTCATAGGAAAATTATAACGGTATATTACCAAGTTGCAAAAAGAAAGTCAAAGACAGTACAAAACGTACACAATCTTGAACTGTAAAAATGATTTCTTAAACATTGTTCTGTTTAAAGCAATTTTACTGTGATAAAATTCATGTACATATACACCTTTAGAACGACCGTCCATATAAACTATAACGACTAGATAAATATATATGCCTACTGTACATTGGTCCTCCATTTGTGTTTTGTTCTATATAATTTAATAAATTCTTATGTTTTACTATAATTCTAATTTCTATACACTATATATTGCCTTTTTCTACACACATATACTGTTCTAAAGATGTACATCAATTTGTTATCACTATGTTCCACTTATTTTAATATGTCGTTGCATTTTTTTTATTAAAATTGTTTACGAAGCATTCATTTCACCATCACTTGACGAGAAACAAATTGTTGTATATTACATGTTGTTGTAAATATTAATATGTCCTAAAACAACCAATATTAAACAATAATTATTATATTTGATAAATGACGTTGCTGATGACGTCAAATGCTTTTATTTTCATATAAAATTATTTAACAAATATGAATTATCGCCTGAACAACGACACGCGATTCAGGTATCTTATATCAAATATTTACTGCATTAAAAATAACCGTCAACGTATGATAAATAAATTATGAAAAATTGTTACAACATGGACTGATCAGATCATCATTTTCGTTTTCAACAAACTGTTAACGTCTAGAATGTATGACGACTGATTTTGATTTCTTTATGATGCCAGTTATATGTCTCCAAGATGATGAATTTGGAAGGTAAGGATATGTTAACTTTTACAAGTACAATCAGGAAATTTCAAAAAGAAATCAAAATATAGGTAGTCTAGCTCAATTCAACATTTGTTTTAAAGCTATTAAAGGATCTTACCTCTTTTTTATTGTGCATTAATTTGAAGTATCTGAAAGCATAAAAAAATAGTATTTAATCAATTACAAAATTCTAGATTAAGAATAAATAAGAAAAGTAAGTGTTTTCTGTTCCTAATTTTAAAATATATTCTTTATTCTATTCGTATATGATTTAGAAAACTTGTTTACCTTTGATTAAAATCATTGACAAAGGAATCCTAATATTCAGCGTGATTATTTAAAAATAAAAATAAAAAACCAATAAAAATAAATATTGATTTCTTTGTGTAAATGAAGTGTCAAAAAACAAAAATCTAAATTAATAGATTAAAAGGTAAAGAAATAAATGTCAGTTTTTCTAAAGTCCTAATGAAGTTGAAATAATTTTCCTTGCGTAATATTACAAAACTGTTATTATTATAGTGTCTCTTTATTTTCATCAAGTAATACATTGTTAATTCACTATTTTCAGCTAGTAGAAAACAGAATCACAGATGCAATATAAAACTGCCACGAACATTTGGATCCATTTGACACTTTTCTTTTATTAATGTTTTCTATGCATTCACTAAAACAGAATTATTTTCATTAAGCGTAAAAAATAAAAAATGTGTGTGTTGAAATGCTTTGGCATAATCCTTTTACTATCAAATAAATTTCCATATTTATTGACCTCATTTATTAAGCAGCAATATGATATATTGTAATAAAACTAAACAGCATTAGTAATCAAATTTAGTTTAATCCCATTGAACAGAATAACGAGTATGGTAGAGATTGTAAGAGATGTTGTACATATTATATAACAGTGAATGTCATTTATATTAATTATGGTTATCACAATGTTGTTGAATATAAAGAGATGTTTTGAATATATAATTCAAATTTGTATAAGTTGTGTTTTATTGATTTACCTAGTTTTTTATGTTTTTGTGTGATGGTACTGATCAAGTATTGACTAAGGTTGATACATAAACATGTATTGTTAGATAAATATAAATCTGTAGTGTTTACTTCAAATAAAGTAGGGTATCAGCTGTTTTTAGAAAATCAGCTAAAATATTGGTTCCGTAGCTGCCCCTTTTGTCAAAAGAAGAAAGCGAATAACATATCAAATCTTTTCTGACTGATAAATTTAACTTTAAATAAATGCACGGTAATTTGTTAAGACTAAGAAAAAAAATATATATCTTACAGGCAATAAACAATCAACTAAAATATACAAAAAATAATTGTATCTAACGTTCCTTTGAAGTTTTAATATTCAAAAAATAGCATTATGGAATATTTATTGTATAAAAGTGGTATGTTTTAAAATATACTTACATTTTGTTCGTGCTGGAAAACGAGATCCATATTGAAATTAAAACATCAACATATAAGTGTTTTTTAAAAACATACATTGACGTTAAAAAATGATAAACACATCAATATATATATAAATGAAATATTTATATAAGGATTACTACAGACAGACCAATCTTGTAATATTATTGAAGTTGCATAAGTGATATCAGAGAAGTAGTCAGAAATATGAAAATCATTAAAGGGCCATAACTCTGACAAAAACCACTGACCAGTAAAATGCCGACGATTTAGACAACTAGACTGAGTACTGAATAATCCTGTAAATTCTGGATGAAATTGCCCCGGTATGTTCGGGCAATCGTCTTTGTAGCAGGCAACACACAAACAAACGCACGCATGCACAAACACACAAGGTTATTGACATAAAAGGAGCAGTCATGATAAATTTTTGAAAAAAACAATTCAAGGGCCATCACTTTGACAAAAATCATTAAACCATAAAATACCGACAGTATGAACAGCTAGATTTAATACCGATCATCCCTTTAAAGTGGGGATGGAATTGCACCAGTAAGTACTGAGGAGTAGTTCGGACAAGTTTTGCGAAGGACATACAGACATAAAGGCGACGGAAAAATATCCCTATATGTTGCCACTACTCTTTAGGGGCGATAAAAATACTGTGTGAATTTAAAAGGCAAGTCTGTTTTTGTAAATTTATTTGTTACATTGATGTGGAATTATGATATAAGAAACCATTGTTTAACGTTGTTTAAGATATAATTATGAAAAAGAACATGTTTGACAGCACCCGTAATATATTTTATAGTTGTAATGGTTTGAAAAAAAGCGTTATATTAAAATAATTATAAATTGTTTGGAAGCATGAATAAAGTAAAAATATTAAAGATATAGGTTCCCTTCCTGTTTTGTTTTAACCGATAAATATTTTGAAAACGCATAATCATATATGAAGGATACAGTTTTTTTTTATATTATTGTTACTTTCTATGTAAACCCTAGATCATTGCGTGCTTTACTGGCAAGAATTGTGGTTATAATCTGTCGACAGATTTCAGATGAATAGAAAGTTTTATATTTCACTTCATCGAGATAATCGGGCCTATTAAAATGACATTAAAATTACGTGAGGTACTTGTTTCGTTTTGAAGATATTCTTCGTAAATGTAACTGACAAAATCAACGCCATGCTTACTTATTACTCAAATAATTATTTTGTTTTATTTAGTATTGCCTTTACTGGTTATCCCACATTTTATATATTTTCCAATATGCGAACCTAAATTGCTTCATTTGTAACCAATTCATTATCGAATAATGAAGCAATGGCAATATGTAAATATTAAAAAAAACACCTATACATGAAGTAAATCAATTATAATTATTGATATAGTAGATAAGTTGTTTAAGTGAAGTAACTATTTTTATTAACACAGGTATCTACTGTGCATATCATAGTTTTTACATTAATTCACAAGTACTGTTAGAAGTGTTTGATTTTTTTGTCGCTTTGTATTTAATAGTTTTAAATAATGTCATATGTTGATAAGAAATTAAATTTAAAAACAAACACAAAAAGTACACCTTACACCGATGACAACGATAAAGTACTAATTAATATGTAAGAAGACATTTCTATATTTCATACATATTATATTAATCATACTATTGAGCCATATGTGATAACTACGCCAATAGTATAAACTAGATTAATAATGATCATTGCCATACTCGTGTAACAGGTGTAATAATATAGAGACATTCAAAAGTCATGATAATATGTTAAAGCAACTTAAGCAGTACAAAGACTTTAAAAATGACCATTAGAGACATATTAATTTTATGTACATGCATTGTTAGTTATCTGACAGTCACAGTTAAACAATATTTTTTTGAAATGATTTTTTTCTTTTAATATTAAGATACAGATAAACTAATAAAACGTCGTAGGAGATAGACGCCAAACAATTGAGCAGTTAACTGAAGGGTAGTTTAAATAAGACAAAGGTCAAGAAAAAACATATATGTAATAGACAACCGTAATGTTTGATTTTCAAATAAAGTTATTTAGATTACGCCAGACATTGGCTGTTGGTTTTTAACTGTATAATGTATTGAATGTATTTCCTGTTCATTCATACCCCCTTGCGTTATTATAATAAATATGTTACATACAAATATTTTACACATACCGACGAAAATTCCACAAATCTAATACATCACGTCTTAAAAGAACGCTTAAGGAAGGCAATATATTATTAAAATGCTCTTCTCCTGTATGTGTGTATTAATCAAGTTCAACATTATATAACAATTATAGTGATAATGGGGACAATAATTTCAACAAAGATTAATTTTTGAAGGGCATTCAACCTCGGTTTAAAACAATTCATACACGTACTAGACGAATCATATAAATCAGTAGAAAGTTATCCAAAATTTATTTGAAGTTTTATTAGCATATCAAGCTTAATATTTATCGAATATATATTATATAGCTAAGGAGAATGTACCAGAATGTTATTAAAAGTATACTTACTCCTTAAAACGTCTAAAAAAGAGAAAATGATTTACATTTAAGTTAATAAAATTACAATAAAGAGTACTTGTAAAGACATTTATTTACTTATAACAGACATTTAGTAAAATGACTGGATGAAAAATAAAACTACAAATAAAAAGCTTGTAAAGTGCAGTTTTAATTTTGAGTAATGTATATTGAACAATGTTCCCGACACAATTTTGTAACAAGGACATAACTTCAAAAGCTAACAGGCTGTTGGAATTTTATGCATTCATTCGGATAGTGTATCATGTATAACATCAGTGCAGATTTATGTCATTAATATTACACAGAATAAACAAAATATCAGCACATGATTACCGGTAAAATCGTTATTTATTTTTCTTTCACTTGTTTTTTTTTTTACTTTTATACACTTTTTATGTGTTCCAGCGCATTTTCCCTCTATTTAGGAATTAGATTATATATCTAAAAAAGGTCATTCACCTCCCTCTTAAAAGCTTTAAAAATAGATTGTTTCAAAGACATGTTTAGACATTGTACTCACCCAAAGGAACTGAAAATAGAAAATAAAAATATAAGAATGATAAAAAATCGATATGTTGTAAAAAATAAACGCAGTCGTAATTAATGTAGTAAACATAAAAAAATAAGGAACCATAAACGTATGTAGTACAATCATCATATCCATAACATTTATTTATAACACATAGTTCATCTTAAAGTTTCAAAGAAGATCCTTCTCTAGAATAAAACATATAGGGCACACATCAGTTCATTGCATTTCCTAACACAGGGCGTTATTTTGTTTTCTTTCAATTCTTAACTTAATAAAATGCGTTTCAAATTGTCTTTGCATTTTAAAGTATTAGTGTTGCTTTTATCTGTTTTTTTTTATCTTTTTCATCATGTTTAAGAATTTCCATGTTAATTTTAATAACGTCAGTATATTCTTTGTTTTTCGGATTATATGTTGAAATATATGGTAAAATATTTTGTCCTTTGATGTTTCTTTAACTTGATGTTACGGTGTCGCAGGAATTTTTAATGCTTTCTAAATACCATATGTTTAACTTCAGTCTTTAATACGTTTTTATCAGATACAACCGCGCACATTTTGCTTTCAAGCGAAAAAGAAAAATTGAGTTTGTATATATTTTGGATGATCAAAAATTTAAATATTGTTTAGAATAAGTGTTTTTAAAATATAACTTAGTGATTACATTATTGATAAGAAAGATTTAGAAATTTTACCTTACTTCAAGTTAAAGACAACTCAAAAGATCAAAAGATTTTAAATGACAATTTGCCGAAACAAGGTAAACAATATACTAAACTAGAAATGTGTCGTCATGCCACAGATGCTCCTGCATGCAGTCAAAATTTCAAATGATATAATATTGAGTTCAAATATTGTTGTATAAACTATCAAATTGATAAGTGCAAAGCCCTTCAACTATTCAAAATTCACGCAAACCATTTTTGTTTTGCAAAGTTCAAGGCCATGAAACTTTTCTGTGTTAACCTTTTGCATATTGCTTATTTGTAGCCGAGATAATGACTACATACATATCCAGAAAAGTAAAAGTGCGGAAGTTGAATTTTATTCCAACGCGATATAACAATCATCATCGAACCATGACCACATTGAAATTTGGTCTGCTTATTCAAAAGATGTATCAATGTGCCAAATTTGAGTTGAAAGTATATAACTGTTAAGGAGATAATAAACGGAATCTAAAATATCTTCTTTTTTCAAAGTTATGGGCATAACTTTGTCAAAAAACATAGAACAATTACCAAATTCGAACGGGCCCTGCATATTTCTATGCCATATCCAAATATTAAATTTGAGTTGAATGTGTTGGTGGATAATGGACAAAAACTAAAATGTCTTCTGTTTCTAACTTAAAGGGGAATAACTCTGCCAAAAATCATCAAACCATGGCCATATTTGAAGTTGACCTAATAGATGTATTTCTGTGACGTATCCATATGTTCAGTTTGAATGTGTACAGCTGTTGGAGAGAAAATGAACGGCACAGAAAATGTCTAAGACTTTATTTTTCAAAGTGAAAGTGGCATAACTCTGCCAAAACTTATGAAACCATGATTAAATTCGAACTTAACCTACGCAATTTTTTGACGTATCCATATGATTATGAACTTTTAGCTGAATGTGTACTACCGTTGAAGAGATAATGAACGGAATTTTTTTCTTATTTTGACTCAAAGCGAAATGGGCATCACTCTGCCAAAAATCATCTAACCATGACCAAATTCGAACTTGACCTACGCATCCCTATGATGTATCCATATGTAAAAATTTAGATGAATGTGTACTACCGTTTGCAAGACAATGAACAGAAACGGAACATTTCTTAATATTTAATCAAGGAGTATCACTCGGTCAAATACCATGGGACCATGATCAAATTCAAACTGTGCCTGCATTTCCTATGATTTATACATAAATTATGTCAAATTTAAGTTGAATGTATGCAAACATTACTAAGATAATGAACGAAAACTGTTGATTACGGAATGACGGAATGTCGAAGGGACAGAATGACGGTATATGTTTGGTAAAGCTTTATTTACTAAATTAGAGATTTTTGTGATCGGATTTCTGAGATAGACAAATTTCTACCATTATTCTAGACATGTTTAAGAACATAATACAACAAGTTTGAGAGAGGAAATAAGAACGGCGAGTACATCTGTTATTTAATATATCACGCTTCCGTCCTTAGTAAAATCTCAAATTGTGTTAGAATTGTTGGTATAATTTATGAAATATGATAGTTATGTAAGTATTAGACGACTTACGGTGGTAGATGTTATTAGTTACAGATGATTGATCAGAGTCGATATTTCAGCAATAGATTATTGATGATAGTCGATGTATAAGTTATAGATTATTGATCATGGTCGATGCATTAGATAATGATAATTGATGTTGGTCGATGCATTAGTTATAGATGAATTATTACAGTCGATGTATTTGTTATACTATATGGCGATTGATCTTAGTCAATGAATTAGTCATATATAATTGATGAAAGTCAATTAGTTAGTAATACATGTATATGATTGATCATAGTCGATGAATAAGTTATAGATAATTGATCATAGTCGATGAATTAATTAGTTATAGATAATTGATGAAAGTCAATTAATTAGTAATATATGTATATGATTGATCTTAGTCAATGAATTAGTCATATATAATTGATGAAAGTCAATTAATTAGTAATACATGTATATGATTGATCATAGTCGATGAATTAGTTATAGATAATTGATCATAGTCGATGAATATGTTACAGATGATTTATGACACTAGTTTAACTGTAAATGTATTAGTTATGGATAGTCAATGTATCATTATATAACTAGTATAGGTATAAATCAGTTAATAATGTTAGATTTGCTAACATTTCCGTTCCTGACATTCTTTAAATGTTAATATGTGTCATTCCGGAAAATTAAAATTCCATTTTTACTCTAAAAACAATGTAGCATCACCTTTATACTTTTTAAAAGTTTTATATTGATAAAAACTTGAAAAATATTGATCTTTGATATTTTTTTATTAAAACAACATTTTTTCAATTAATGTATATTTTTACCCTATTATGTAAACTTTTGAAGTTAAAATAGTTTAATAATTTGATTTTTGTATCACATTTCGTCAAAAATCAACATAGAATAAACAATTTGTTCATTTGAAATAAAAGAAAAAGTCAGTTACCACTATTTTGGCAAAAAATATACTAATATTTGATTTTTTTAATCTTAAAATATAAGGAATTGTGCCTGTAACGGTTAGAAATTCATAAGATTTAAAACAACATTACAATCATTTGAATATGATATTATTTGTTTGAGGGAGTAAAATAAGCATATATAGCCAGTATACTTAATATGACAAACATCGTAATCGAGGGAAATATTAACTAATAATATTCTTAACATTACCAATTTAAAGTCACTGTGTAAATTAAACTACAGCTTAGATGATATTTTGAGTATTAAAATGCAAAACCAACTTTGTTTATGATTAAGACGTGTTATAATTAAGTTTGAAGGATAAACATAATCGATTTCCGTAAGTTGTGTATATAGACTAAGTATAAATAGCTATTAACATATAGCCAATTTGTATAGTCAATGAATTGTCAAAAAACGGAAAATACCTGACACTTCTTTTAATTTCAGTTTCTTAAAGTTCAATAATGCTTCAGAAATGTCATTAATTTCGTTTCTTAATTTTTTATCTTTCATATCTTGTTTCAGTTCCGAAAAATACTGGTTTGCTATATGCTTGAAAGTGTGTTGGCAATAGCTATAAGTAATTTGTATGGAAGTCAAAATATGTTTACAATTTGCTACCTTTGCAATACATTAGGGAACGTTTAGTCGTTCTTTTATTTTTAGTTGTTTAACATCTTAAATGCTTTTAATCTAGTATTAAAGCATTATTAAACAAATGTTTGACATTTATTTCTAATGAACTGAAAAATATGAATTTGTGAGGCATAATGTACTTTTAAGCAAGTTCACACATTCGATAAAATTAATTTTTAGTCTCAATGGTATTTTTGGCTCTCTATTAATATGGAATCCATATCTATTTGCATTCAGTTTATGAATAGAGCATCTAAGTGCTGATTAAATAATTGATTTACATGATTGTATCATTTTGGAAAAGAATATACACATATGTGAGAAGTCTGATTCCAAACTGCCTAGAACGAAGGCTAAAAAAACTTATTACGTACTCATCAAATATGAAATTGATCCGATCGCCAACTTTCCATTCATCTCCAGATATTAAACACAGTTTTCCTCCCTGAAAAATCCTTAAGATAAAAAGATCATTTCAAATTATAGGAAAATACAATTTGCTTTTCCCCATAATGTGCATTCCTAATTATTGATTTGCTTACTGAAATGTAAATTTTTTCTAACAGCATTAATGCCCATGCTTCATTGCACATTGCTGCTTATCTAACAAAATTAACATTGCAAATGCGAATTCATGATATTGCTTCATTGCACAAAAGAATAAAATATGTTACCTTTTTCTGATCACACATCAATTGCTTCTTTTTATATTAAAATGTATGCGCTATTACTTAATTACATATTTCTATATATTCAATAGAATCATTTTTCCAATAACAAATAATCATGCTAATATTGCTTAATTACACATAGCTTGTCACTTAACATAATTCATGTAAATGATAACCCAATAACGTTTTTGTCTTTAATTATAAAAAAATGAAACTTTGTATGAGTGACAAACAATTATTAAGCTACTAATTGACGTAGAACACGTTCCCGTGCGATATATATATATATATATATATATATATATATATATATATATATATATATATATATATATATATATATATATATATGACGTAATTTGAGCGTCGCACAAGCGTCAAAGACGCGGTAAGCCTAGATAAATAGCGAGTATATATATAAAGATATAGAATTAGAGAAAGAGAACGGGAAAGAAAATCCATGAATAGTTATGTGAAGTTTACAGTGAATTAGATGTTTCATTTAGTACAGTTTATAAATGCATTTCTAGATAATCGACACAAAGTAGTTATGAGTTATTAAAAAATAGTTATGAACAAGGGTGTATCTAGTGTAACACATTGAAATCATAACTTGCTAAAAGCAAACATAAAAGCTCACGCAACGGACCAAACGCAGGATCTGGCTTTTCGTAAGGTACTCATTCATTTTGTTGACTTTTAGAATCTTCAATTTCATAACAATAACAAGACATGCATTTTTATCAGACGACATATATTTCAGATTGCAAAAGTTAACTATACTTTAAACTGAATCACTTAAACTTAATAAGTATCTTGAACTTCAATGTGCATGTATCTTTATGAGTCTGGCAGAGTTATATTAATTTGATATCATATTCCATTCAATCGCCTTAAAATCTACGGTAAGACTGAATCCTAACAATATAGCAATAAACACGTACTCGCCGTTTGAATGGTATCCGTAAGAATTAAGTCCTAATCCGGGTAGACGATTAGTACGAAAGCCATCCGGTACCAAACCTAAACCTGGAATAGAATTATGTCGTTTGTGTTATGTTATTCTGATAAAATGTAAAACAGTCATACATTGAATTAAAATGAAAACACTCGGAAAGCTTGAATGGCTTACGTATACTATAATGCATATGTGTAAAAACAAACAAAAGAAATGGGTCATGGAGTTCACTGTTGACAAGTCAAATTGATAATCAAACAATCAATTAAAACAATTATGATAAAAAAAATGTTAATCTTCATGAGTTTTTTGCTTATATTGCTGACAGATTATAAAATTCAGCGTTTACTTACATTTTAAAATGAATTAATTATTACTCTAAGTCATTCGGTAATATATTCTAAAGTAACGTTCATTGTTCCATTAGTCATTTTTATTTTTTGTTTGTTGATAGGGTACCCTTGTTTAGCTCAAATTTATCATACAAGAGCGATCAGTTATCTGATCACATGTGTCGCCTCATGATGGCCAATTTCATGTTGGGACAAGTTTTGTGACAGACGGACAGACAGACGGACAGTGCACAACTAGACTTGGTACTGATCATTCCTGTAAAGTTTGGATGAAATTGCACCGGTAGTTTATGAGGAGTAGTCCGGATAAGCTTTTGTGTATCTGGCAACACACATAAAAAACACCTTTTTATCAAAGGGCCAAAACTCGGCCAAAAGTCATTCAACCGGAAATCCCCTGCAATATGCGCAAGGACTTAAGCTACAAATCAATCCTGTAAAGTTCCATTGAAATTGCATCAGTGGTATAAGAGCAGTTGTCCGGACAAACTTTAAAAAAAAATTATTAAAGGGCCATAACTCTGACAAAAATCATTGAACCGGGAAATGCTGACAATATGCACAACTAGACTTGGTACTGATCATTTCTTTAAAGTTTGAATGAAATTGCACCAGTAGTTTATGAGGAGTAGTCCGGAAAAGCTTTTGTGTATCTGGCAACACACAAAAAAACAAGCAATTGTCATAGTATTGCAAGCAATCCATAAGTCCCCTACCAGTTAGAACCCCATCAACATTCTGAAGGGCCATTGGCCATTCACTAATGTTTCAATTTTTCTCTATTTTAAGAAAATTTGTTGGAAAAGTTCTTTAAAAGTGATCACAGGATACAGTTTTTATGAACAGACAGACAGACGGACTGAAAGACACTCTAAAGTTAATATTTGAAACATCCCTGTTACCAAAATATACCATTTTAAAAGCAAAATTCTTAAAGAGGAGATAACTCTTGAATTAAAGATGCAATTTCATAAAAATGTTCAGCTCTTTTTGACTAATCACAAATATTGTTATATTTGCCATGTTTTAAGCCTATTTGTTGCCAAGGCAACTGATATTTTTTCAAAATAGGAAGAACAGATAAGGCATGCATAATCTCAAGACTGCTATCTACCCATATGTCAAGTTTCATAAAAATATTTCCAGTACTTTTTGAGTTATCACTGGATTCAGTTTATGTGTAAAATTTGCCATATTTTCAGTATATGTGTTGCCATAGCAACCAGAATTTTCAACATAGGAAGAAAAGAAAAAAACGTGCATAATCTCAAGACTGCCATCTACCCATATGTCAAGTTTCATAAAAATATTTCCAGTACTTTTTGCGTTATCACTGGATCCAGTTTATGTGTAAAATTTGCCATATTTTCAGCCTATTTGTTGCCATAGCAACCAGAATTTTCAACATAGGAAGAAAAGAAAAAGACGTGCATAATTTCAAGACTGCCATCTACCCATATGTCAAGTTTCATAAAAATATTTCCAGTACTTTTTGCGTTATCACTGGATCCAGATTATGTGTAAAATTTGCCATATTTTCAGCTTATTTGTTGCCATAGCAACCAGAATTTTCAACATAGGAAGAAAAGAAAAAGACGTGCATAATCTCCATACTGCCATCTATCCATATATCAAGTTTCATAAAAATATTTTCAGTTCTTTTCAAGTAATCGCGGGATCCAGTTTTGCGGACGGACGGACTGACAGTCAGACAGACGGACAGACAGACAGACGGACAGACGGACGGAGGGTAAACCTAAAGTCCCCTCCGGTAAACCGGTAGGGGACTAAAAACACCTTTTAATCAAAGGGCCATAACTCGGCCAAAAATTATTCAACCGGAAATCCCCTGCAATTTGCGCAAGGACTTGAGCTACAGATCAATCCTGTAAAGTTTCATTGAAATTGCATAAATGGTATAAGAGAAGTAGTCCGGACAAACTTTAAAAATAAAAATTATTAAAGGGCCATAACTCTGACAAAAATCATTGAACCAGAAAATGCTGACAATATGTACAACAAGACTTGGTACTGATCATTCCTGTAAAGTTTGGATGAAATTGCACCAGTAGTTTATGAGGAGTAGTCCGGACAAGCTTTTGTGAGGGACGGACAGACAGACGGACAGACAGACGACGGAGAAGTGATCCCTTTATGTCGCCACTACTCCGTAGAGACGACACAAAAAGAAATGCAAAATGTCGCGCTTAAGGTAGTGGAAATTTAGACGAATCTACATAATTTTAAGATTCCTTAAGCATTTAAACAATTGGCTCATAATACTTTTGATAAAACGTAATCGTATATAAATTGTTACCCATTCCTTTGCCACTACCAAGGCTCACAATTTCGACTTCAAAATTTTCATTTAAATACACCGTCTTCTTGTCAATAAATAAACCGAGGTCACCTTTTGCCTTTTCAGCATAACTGAAAAGCAAGTATAAGGTTAAGAGTTCCTGCCAAAATGGCAACTTTCAAGAGATGCATGTCAATAAAATAAATTAGTATCCTCTGTTTTCCTTCACACGAATTTTTATATAACCTGGCTATATTTTATTTTCAAACAATATCTACTGATTCCATTTACAGGATTGAGTTGGTCCACAATAGAGGTTCTGTAATAACAAAAATGGTTTATTGAAAGCAGGTAGCATCATACTTCGCAACAAACTATTGATAATTTATCCATGTGTTTTCTTTGTTAAAAGACAGATGCATTTTCATGATGCAATATTACATATTAATTCATGGAGGATAACATGTGCTGAAAGAAATAATTATCATTCATTATAATTTAAAAGCTTATAATAAATCAACATATTTTTTTCAAGAAATATCCAAATAAAACATTAACATGTAACTAACTTATTTACGTTGTGCGCATTGTATACCACTAATCCCTTTATCTTATATTATTCCACATATACGTATATAGTCACTCGTTATAAATACCAAATCTCACTAGGGTGACAAAACAGTATGTTCAAACAAAAGAGATGATGCAATCGAGGTGGTATTATATTTTCAGGATGGACATATTGTTTTACAACTCGCAATGGTTTGTGATATTTATTTCATTATAATACCGAATATTTGATATTAAAAACGATAACATCTAGTTACTAACATTTATCAAGTGGTATACACATAAACTCGTCTAGTGGAATCATATTTCCATAAGTTAGATACTAAATAAGATGCTTTACTTCATCATGTGTAAATCCTAATATGTAAATGATCATGTATGATAGTAATTTATCTTTGTTCTGACAAACTTAGTTCATTTCTTCATGTTTGATGTATTAACAATTATAAGACACCGCGCATGAAAACAGTTATATATTTTGCAGGAAAAAATTATATGATTTATAATAGAACTGTTTGTTTACCCATTAAACACTTACTAGTGAAATTAGTTGTTTTAAGTTACCTGATAAATTCCCCGTCAATACTGAGGTTTTTGCAAACAAGCTGCCTGCCCAGGAACGGCTGAAATCAAAATATAATGCAAAATAAGAAAATTTTAATTTCTGTATTAAAACAAATAAGCACACTTAACATTAACAATATATTCTATTCTTATTCCGTGATGATTTGATTCGTCGTTTGTGTAAATTACAGATGAAAGTTACAACACATGCAGATAATATAGGATACTCACTTGTTTTTTTGTTGAAGACTGATCCGATGTAACCGATGTCGCTCTATTTGCTTTTACTGTTTCTTCTCTAAGTGCTGGTTTATGAAAAAAGAAGGGACACAAAATGAATATAGCAATGTCCAAAGTAATTATAAAAACGTTTATTGAAACATCGGCTTACTGTACACCTTTTAAGAATATTTCTTTGATTAATCTTAAAATTAAATATAGTAAATGTAGCTTTAATTTGATAACATGTTTTATTTTACGCGTTTATTAATAGGACCCGTATATCATAAATATAAAACAATAATATTGTTTAAGCATGCAAGTATCATCCAAAATTATTTTGACGATTAGATATTTACCGGCAGATTTATTTAGTGTATGTATTGTTCCTAGCTTATTACAAGTTTTTATCAGCTGTTCGAGTTTATAGTCACGCTTGAAGTCATACGATTTGATCGTATTGTTTTCTTTGATTCTTTCTAGCTGTTCGTGGACAAAATGAAGATTTTGTTTGTATGACATGGAACTGATGAACAATTTGTAGGGCTGATCAGCGTCAGATTGCAATGTGTCTAACATACCAGTTGTTTCATCAACAAGTCTTTTATTTTCTGTTTCTATGTTTTCGAGATTTTTCATGTCTGCTGCCATGATATCATCACCATATTTAAGCATTACATCGGTATGTCTCCTGATAAGTGATATAATTTTATCACTGTACAATTTGACGTCACGAGAAAACTTTTTGTTGACGTCTTTTACGTGGTCCTTGTTGTGCTTGATGCTTCCCAACATCGTGTTTGCTTCACTGTTATACTTCACTATGTCCTTTTTCAACATTTTGAAATGTTTACTGTCTTTATATCCATCTGAGTGTTCAAGTATAAACTGTACTTTACAGGGTTTGTGGGAGATAACCATACAATCGCCACAACCTACTTGGCTATGTTCGGGACAGACAAATTTGATAATCTCGTTCAAATGTTTAGTACATGTATCAAAGCTTGTTGCATTTCCTTTAATAGATGTTGCCTCGACAGATGAGACACGTGTATGTGACTGATTAAGCTTCCACTGTTTATGTGTATCAAAACATGTTAGACACATTTCTTCTTCACACTGTGAACAGAAACCATCTGAGAATGTCGTTGTCTTGCGCTTCTCACAAGGTGCACAGTAATTACGCTTCTGTTCCGATACCTCCATTTTGCATGGTCAAAGTTCTGAAAATAGCATTTTCAATTTCATATAAATGAGATTTTTTTTACCTAATTCTACATTTCATTTTATAACATGGCGTCGTGATGGATTTTGATTGTCCCTCTGACATTCCTTGATAGAAAATTGCCAAAGTCAAAGTTTGGTAAATAAACCTGGAAACAAATAAATTCCCCGGAAGCATTAATCACAACAAAATTATACGAAAATTGCAGACCCTGTTTGATCGAGTCTGTACATAAGGGATAATGAATAAGTGCAACATCCCTCACGTCCATAGCACCGGTTTAGGATATGTGGCCTGCTTTTTAAATGTGTCTTTTGACGTCATATCTGTGATATGCAGGCTTCATAACCTCAGATCCCCTTTCAAAATTACATGTTATTTAGTTCCGCCCATTGTTTTCTCGTTTAGGGCACATGCATTTTTTTACTTAGGGACCATATGCCGCTTTTCATGGAATGGCACTAACGTGTCACATTGAAGGTGCCTTGGTATCCGCCATATGAACGCATCTGCGGATGTTTCAAAATTCTAAATTTACCAGTTCATGAAATGCGGCATATGGTCCCTAAGTAAAAAAATGTGTGTGCCCTAAACGAGAAAACAATGGGCGGAACTAAATAAAATGGAATTTTGAAAGGTGGTCTAAGGTTATGAAGCCTGCATATCACAGATATAACATCAAAAGACAAATTTAAAAAGCAGGCCACACATCCTAACGGTGATTCAACAGTATTCAATTGACAAATACTAGAACCACCCAACAAGAAAGATGCCGAATAGAAAGAACTCAAATATCACAAGCACAACAATAATGCCGCGCTGAGCAATCTTTAAGGATCTGAAATATAACATCTATGATTTAATGTACGGGGCGACTATTTACAGCCTCCACACGGCACAAACAACGCTGTTGTGGCGACAAAATAGAGAGAAATAAGAATCCCTACAGAAAGCCCAACACGGCAAAATTGAAAATGTTGCAGGCTCGGTTTGAATGTGCCTGTTCATGGACGGTACTGTCAAGTGCAAACTACCGTCAACGCCCGCTAGAACCGCTTAAGAAGAATTCAACATTCAACATAAACTGGTAAAATTTAGAATTTTGAGACATCCGTAGATGTGTTCATATGGCGGTTATCATGGAACCTTCAATGTGACACGTTAGTGCCATTCCATGAAAAGCGGCATATGGTCCTCAAGTAAAATACTGCGTGAACCCTAAACGAGAAAACAATTGGCGGAACTAAATAAAATGGAATTTTGAAAGAGGATCTAAAGTTTTGAAGCCTGCATATCACATATATGAAGTCAAAAGCCGAATATGAAGCAATTGTAAAGTTTTGAATTTGAAACTTCCTGTCAGATTTGTTTAACAAACAATATATGGATCAATTTTCCCATTATGTTTTCCTCCCATAAGTTGTAATGGGGTATTTATCAAATTACATTTAATGGTGTATTTCGATTTTACCCCATTCTAATTTTGGGACATTTCTCCAAATTCCTTAATGGGTTAGTCCCGCTAATGGGAGGATTATAAATCCCTTACATACTTGTAAGTTTATTGTAAGCATACGCAGTGTATAATCATTACATGTGAAAATATTTTTTCATCTTTTATGAAATTAGTGTTTAATCGAACTGGAGCACCAATGGGACAAGTAAACTCCAAAGGGAGAATGGCAAAATCCCATGTGATGCCACCCTTAAAATGCTTGCCGAGTGCTTAATTTCTGTGCTATCTTTTTTATTCTTTATTGAATTTATATTAGAAAAGGTAGTTGCGTTTGCGAAAATTCCGGAGGCTGTTTATGTGTTAGTACAGATTAACTCATCAAATACTTCCTTTAGTTTATGGTAACTATGAAAAAACAATCAGAATAATGACAATAATTGTAAGCGGTGTTCGGTTTATAGAGAATTAATTTTAGTTTAATTGTGTAGGAAGCTATATGATAATAGACGCACTTTCGAATCCGTTCCCGGAACCAACAATGAGCAATGAGAGTAATGATTCTTGATAACGGAAACAACGGTTTGCTCCTGATGGGGTTTGAACCCATACGGCTAGCGACTTCTGCATTACTAGCCGACGGGTTAACCACTCGGCAATGCCGCTATTTCTAAATAACTTTACGTTGAATATATATTTATCTACAATTTAATTGAGAGGAAGTAGAGTAGATATAAACAGAGCTTCATGTAATATGTTTATTTGGAAAAATAATAAAATAAAGGATTATGACCTATGCTTCACATTGAAAGTATATGTCTGAGATTAATATTCTAAAAAGAACTTAACAGTTACCTTAAATTTTACATGTTAACCGTTTAATGTTGTTATATCGTATAATTTATCAACAATAGATTGTTTAAACTATTATATTATTTTCACGCTTATAAATCATTTTAAAGTTTACCCTGCCCTTGAAAAAGTCTACAAACCGTTTCACAATCAAACACACACAGATCGATTTGTTTAAAACATGACATACGACACTTCTTTATTTCAAATCATTGTAATATTAAACCAATTCTTATGGTTTTTGTCATTGATAAGCTTTAGCAGTATAAACTACTGATTTGGAAATATTGACACCATTTTCATGATATAACGTAAATAGACTTACTGTGGAATTGAGAATACATGCTTTTACCAGCTAATATCGTAGGTACAAAAAAACGTTAACAGTAACAGCTTCGAAATAAGCGAAACAGGTGGACTGATATATTGTGATGGGATGTACATTGTGAAGCTAAAACGATAAAAGTTAGTTTGTACCTACAGATTAGTTAGGAAACCCCAATTTGCAAAATTCCGGATAAAGTTTATGATGTAAAATTGTTTTGATAATCATGTACCTTGGTATAGAACTTATAGTTATTTCATGTCGTCATTATAATATTGACTATCATGCATGACAACCTGCGTATCTTGATTATCTGATATATTCTCATGTGCATTTCTTCGTATATTTATGTATATTCTACAAAATATGTTTATAATGGTTAAAACCCGTATGTTCACGAAAGAAAAACAAACAATAATTATCACTGTTCGTTTATATTCTTAGACTTTAAGAAAGATGTTAACGTGGAATGCTGTTCAAAGAACAGTTCATTCACGTAAGAGTAAATGGTATGTGATCAAGAAAGAATGAAAAACATGACATCGTTTCAACATTTCTTTGCAAAATTATATCTTACTATAGGTAAAATAATCAATAATCAACGTAACCAACGAACATTTATATAATATCGATTAGAATGTTTCGGCAATGCTACATTCTTAAAAAGAGTATGACTGCTTTCCTATAATTCATGTTAGCTTAATGTAATTATATAATAAACATTGTTCATTATCAGTTATAGTTCAATCGCCATTACAAGAGCACATCTTTTAAAATGTACCATTAATTCAACATTATTTCACAACGAAAAAAGAAAAATCAATAGTGTTTATTCAAATTTATTCATTTACGAAACGACGTATTTGCATACATCGACAACATGGAATAACTGACTAAACTCCTCTCAACTGTGATACAACTATTGGTGTCGAATTTGTAGTACTGTATCAATACAATATACCTGCTTTAAAGTATTATATATTCACTTAAAATATGTGTTATTTTAAATAGTTGTTATATTAAATCCTTTGAGCTGATTGTGAGTTACATACGTTTAAAATACGTTACCATTCAAATCTTCATAGATGATAAACAAACATAATGCTTAAGCACATCTAATATGTTTAAAAGTTTTTACCTGCCACTTAATTAGTTTTTAAAGCGGTTGTATATAACGGTCCGCAAATCGGTAACATATAAACATTCACTGCGAAATAGAAAATAAACATGATAGACTTTAAGCATTGGGTTACATTAATCGATTGTACAGTTGGGTAAACATTCCTTCAAGGGGAACAGCCATAACTAAATAGTGAATACATTTGACGAGATTATCTTTCACAAATTATGTCAATCATTTCAATGAATTTAGTTTAATCATCGGTGCATTTTGCTATCATTTTTGTAACAAACTTATCTTTCGATGAATAAATAGTATCAACATAGAGCCGTTATATACTTTGAAAAAATCAATAATATAATAGAAATTAAACAAGTGACTGTTTTGAGATCAAAGAATGTGTTTCTGTCGGATAGGACTAATTTAAATTTTGTTGATCTTGTTTATCATATTTTATGTGACTGCAAATTTAACGAAAAGCGTCTTAACAATTCAGTCTGTTGTTAAAAAATGTTATGGTCTTATTTTCTAAATTGCATTTATAACAATGATAAATAAATGAAATTTGCATTGTACATGCACTTAACACTAACATGATAGTGATAGTATAATAAAGTGACATTATGCCCATCTTAGGGTATATAGTGAGTAAACAGGTAAAAGTCAAAATAAGTTTACATTTAGCCATTATGTTTTCAATATTATAATTCACTTTTTTCATGAGCTATTGATAACACATATGGCCCAAGGAAATTTCTAAAAATATCAATGTAACGTTCAATTTATTAAAAGAGTGGGGCAGTCTTTTTTATATTTTAAGCAAATTAATATTTTACCCTAAAAATTTTCCAATATCCACTGTTGGTCAATCACCATTATAACAGCCAATCTTATGAAATATATAATCTATTCGGCGCAACATGACAAAGATAAATTGAGCATAATGTCACTTTAAGCAAACACATGCTTGTAATAAGGGTAAATATTATATTGAAAAGAAACTAAACTATCTGATATTCAATTCTATATAACTTTAAATTGCCTAAGCAAAAGGTGTTTAACCTTCATTGATGAAGTAGTATTTTTTCCATTTTATTTCTAGCATGAAAGGTAATGAGTAAATGAGTTTTCAGATCAGTGTCCGATTGAATTTGGATAACAATGTGATAATATGTTTTTGTATCAGTTGGATGTATAAACCAAATATCTAAGTTGTATGGGAAGATAATGATCATCATTTATTGGATAATACCCTTGTGAAAAATAAATAATTTCATACAAATTCTCGAGGCTGAGGAATGAGATGTTATTTTGTCTCGTCTACTGATGATTTTTTATTGATTGTTGTGATTAATGCTTCCGAGTGATCACATTGTTTCCAGATTTTTATACTTCACAACAACAGGTGTCAAGTGCTGTGTACTTCACTTCAGTGTTGTTATATTTTTCTGGTCCTTCGGGATCATTGATGCCGCCAGCACTATTAAGTGTTGAGAATTGAGTACCGCTCAAGCCGGTGCTATGGGGCGTGAGAGATGTTGCACGTATTCATTATCCCTCATGTACAGACTCAATCAAACCGAGTCTGCAATTCTCTTATAATTTTGTTGTAATTAATGCTTCCGAGGGATCACATTGTTTCCAGATTTTTATCTTAAGTTATTTTTGATATAATATGTCCTACTACAAAGTACATGGTCAAACATTTAGCATGAAATCAAACAAAATGTAAAAAAAGATATATCTCTGGTTTGATTCTAATTGTAAACATACTATAAATATTTGTATTGTGACAAAAGAGTTTTAAGAGCTGTCCCGTCTGAAAGTCGAATAAGACAAAAAACGAATGTCGACTTGAATGTTGTGCTTAATGTCAAGCCATTTTCACATCAAAGCTCACCATTCAAAAAGAAAACAAAAACTGAATGTCGAGCTGAATGTTGTGATGTATGTTTAGCCAAATCATATTCAAGCTCGACATTCAAACAGAAAAAGAACGAATGTCGAGCTGAAGGTTGTGCTGAATGTCTAGTCAGCTTCACATCTCAGATCGACTTTCAAAAAGAAGTCAAAAGCCGAATGTCGAGCTGATTGTTGTACTGAAAGTCTATCAAGCTTCACATCCAAGCTCGACATTCAAAAAAGAAGACAAAAACGAATGTCGTGCTGAATGTTGTACTAAATGTCTAGCCAGGTTCACATCCCAGCTCGATATTCAAAAAGAAGTCAAACACCGAATGTCAAGCTGAATGTTGTGCTGAATGTCTAGCATTTTTCACATCCAAGCTCGACATTAAAAAATAAACAACAAATGAATGTCGAGCTGAATGTTGTGCTGAATGTCTAACCAGCTTCACATCAAAGCTTGACATTCAAAAAGAAGACAAAAACGAATGTCGTGTTGAATGTTGTGCTGAATGTCTAGCCAGCTTCACACCCCAGCTCGACATTCAAAAAAAAGAAGACAAAGTTAACGATGTTGTGCTGAATGTCAGTCAGCTTTACATCCCAACTCAACAATGATAAATCGAATGTCAAGCTGAATATCTTGCTCAATATCTTGCCAGCTTCCCATACCAGCTCAACAGTGATAACTCGAATGTCGAACTGAATGTGTAATGTCGATATCTGTGCCGATTGCATGGATCTTTGATCAAAACATCTAAACAGAGTTGCTTCATTATTAATTGTTCACAAAAATCAGAAATTACTTCGTTACTTTGTGAGTGTATAATTATATAGTTGTAAAGAAGTAAAGGCTCGTTGTATGATAGTGATAATATTTTATTATGCCTGCGCTTCAGTCAAAGCTAATACATGTACAGTGGGTGTTGTAAACTGTGTACTAATTATTGTCTCTATTTTCTGCTTCTTTGTGTTCATATTCAAAGCAGACTGGGATAGATAGATAGATACATTAAACATTGAATCTTATAAATATAATTTTTACAAGTCTTATAAAGTCAAAAATTTTAATTAAATGATGCAATATAAAATGTGAAACTAAAATTTAGACAAGTTTTCTTCCTTAGCGTTTACCGTTTGCAAATCTAAGACATGCAATGTAAAATGAAAGCTGTGGCAATTCATATAAAATATCAATTTAAATACAGATTTAAGAAAGTGAAGTATTTTTTAGTATTTCAATTTTTGCATGCTTCAACTTATACTCAAAGAAAATAGAAGAATGGATATGCCTTATGTTTTATGTATTTTCACATTTTGTTTTAAATATGTATATTGTATGTCCTAAAATTATCTGATTTGCGAATTATTCTATTACTTCTGAAAAGTAAGGCTTTATTGTTTGAAATAATAGTTTTCGTTTGATTTCAGAAGCCAGAAAGCACGGAGCGTCTTATTCAATCCGTTAAAATAACAATCACGTTACGTTTACACCCCTTTGTAATTTGATAAAGATGTTATTTTTATTGCAATAACGTTGAATGCTGGCGTTAATCAATACCAATGTGATAAGTTCGTTCTTATGTTTAAACATAATAACATAGTAGACTAGTACCGAAAATAGAATATTGTATACTTAGTATAATATACTCAACATTATCGAGTGTGGTATATGGGTTGATATTGATTAGTTTTGTTTTTTTTTTCTGATGAAAAGACAACGTTAATATTGCCTTATCTTTTTGTTAAACAAGTAAACGAAATGTAATTATTACCTATTTAAGGTCTTCTTTTGCCCTCATGCACTTTCATATATGTAACCCTTTTGCAAGTTATAAAGTTGTCAATTAGCTTAAATTGAGAAAATAAGAATCAGTGAAGTGCGTCTAAAACGGCAAATTAAAAAAAACTTTCAGCCGATATAGAGTAGATTTTAACACTTAACATGGCGCAACAAACATTTACTCGATTATTGGTAGGGCAATTTGGCTATATCTGAGTTTTTTTATAAGAAAATATTATTTGACTTCGGTACCGCACAATATGTTTGTTTCGTAGCTTTTTATGAAATAGGTAATACAGCGTTAATGTTTCCTTCTCGACATTATGTCGGAAAAGTACAAATGTTACATAAAATCAATTGACAAAACCAAGACTACACTTGGCACAGCAAGGCCATTTCTCTTAGTATTGTATCAATTTATTGTTAAACATCATTTGTAACAAAAAAGATTAATTCAAAGGGAAATTAATACCAAATTTAATGCATTAAAAGAAATAACCTTTTAGCTCAAAACACGCAACTTATTATTAAAGGTAAATAATTGTATGCGCTCTAAATTTCTTCTTAGCGATGAACAAGAAAAATGCAGTTAAATTCAAATGAGATGTAATCGTACTTAATTGTGACCGACGGACGGGCAAAGGCGTTTATTGCTTGTTTAATATGCACGGTATTTTGTACGCGTGACAAAACACGCCATTATCATAACCTCAATCCCGTTGTGGTTTCTATCTCGCTTTCTTTTCTTTTTTACTGGCTCTTTTCTTTGATTGGGTTTTACGTTTAACAAAACAGTGATGTCAGATGGTGACTAATCAGCCTTATTGTTTTTTCCCTTACTTATGATATTTTTCTGGTCCTTCGGAATCACTGATGCCAGCACTATTGAGTGTTGATACTTGAGTACCGCTCAAACCGGTGCTCAATCAAAACGAGTCTGCAATTTTCATGTAATTCTGTTGTGATTTATGCTTCCGATGTAATTATGTAATTATTATAATAATAATAATAATAATATTAATATCATTGTATGCAATCATTACAAATTGATTTTCCCTTACCAGTGCGTGCGTGCGTGTGTGCGAGCGTGTCCGTGCGTTCCCATGTTGTGTCACATGTAGCACTAAAATGCATGATCATTAATCAACAAACTTTACAGGAATGTTGATCAGCATGTGAAGTTCTGCACCTAGTGGTTCACGTGTGTATTTATTCAGTTTTCAAAAGTGTTATAATTATTGCACTTCACAATTTTCTATTCGTGTCGCGCGTAGCTTTATAAGCTTTTTACCAGGAGTCATGAATCTTTACAGGAATGTTGATCAGCATGTGTATTTTTGCCCCTGGGGTTTGCATTGTGAATTTATTCAGTATTTGCCTTACCTTAGTAGAAGATTTGCAATTTTTAACTTGTGTTTTGCGTTTCTCAAAAGTTATTTCACCTAGAGTCATGAAACTTTACAGGACTGTTAGTCGGCAGATGGTGTTGTTGTGCATCTGGGGTTTGTCTTTTCTTTTCTTTTATATTTTTTAAGAATATAATTATGTTAGGATATAAACTTGTGATTTTAAATTCTTGCAGCTCAATACCTAGACAATTCAACATGTCAACATTGGAAAAGAATGACCTCGTCCTTATTCTCCAACTACTTAAGTGTAAGGGGAGTCATGTAGAATTTATTTTTTATGTCCGTCTGTAATACTTTCCTGTTGCACGTCAGAAGACTAACAAAAGGGAGTATCTGTGTCCTATTGACACACATTTCTAGTTTTATAAAGGCCTAGATAGAAGTTAATATAATATCTAAATCAAATCAGCAGCATGATTCTAAAACTTGCTTGTATCTATGTATGTTAGTCAAGTGAAGGTAATAGCAGAGTGACAACTATAATTGCTGCTAAACAATGAAAGTTTGTTTGAAAGAAAATTGAAAAACCTTTTTAAAGAGTGTTCGTTATTGTTAATTTGCGATATAAATAATAACTTAAGGAGCGGTAGCTTAGTGGTTGAGGTCGTCAACATGAGATCCGGCACACCTGAGTAAGGATTTATTACTTTATATGACACCATCCATTCTTAGTACATGTACCAGTATGCGGAATCAATATTGTGCAAATATGATTCAAGCGTTGAACATTATGAAACTGAAATGAACGAAACGAATATGTCAACTGCTTTCTCAATATCTTCCAAATGAAAATATTATGATGCTGGATTTGACAGATGGTAATGAATAGTATGAACAACTTCTTTAGGGGTTCTTACTTCACTCTATTTTATCCAAATGTAATAGCATTTGTCGCGTGTGTGCTTAGATACTAGTATGTTAATTGGTGTATTTATAAAGCATTATCTAGACACAATTTTGTTTATCTTTCATTTACGGCTAGATGTTCTTATACTTCATATAAAGCTGTGAATAAATCGTGTGTATTCCCGATTAACAATGCAATTCTACGTAAATTTGTGGATGAAATACAATTTGCATGAAATATACGACCGTTCATTATTTAATAGGCTAATATATACATAGTCCATTTCAACGCTGTAACGCACGCCAATTTTAGAAACATAGCAAATATACACAACAGACGTGCAAAACATACGTACAAAACAAAAATACAAAACAAAACCAAACAAACAAGCAACTAAACGAAATCCATATGCATATTTCATTTCATATAATTATGTACAGTTTGTAACTGTAAGATTTTTGTTATTGTAACATTTTGTCTATATTAAACACAAATAGATTCAGATTCAAATATTGAATGTCCGTTACAAGTAATATTGACGTAATCATTTGAATTGGGTAAACTAAAACAAAATCACAACACCCTATGCAACGCCAAACGGACGTTAATTTCAACTCTCTATAATTATACAATTTTGCAAATTTAAAAACGCAAAACTATTTGCACCTGGCATAGGGAAGATTTGTTTGAAAACACAATTAAACTCCTTTGTTTCATTGCAAATTTTTTATCAATGATACAATTAATGCAAGTATTCAAACGAATGAGATTATACAGCAATTAAAATCATAATAGTTAAGAATATAACTAGACAGAAAAGTCAAATTTGCTGCAAAATACAATGAATATAGCCTTAATAATCTTATAATAAGTAAAACAAGCCTTGCTTTTTTTCTAAAATTAATATAAAAAGACAGTAGCATGTTATTCTCTATTAGTGTTATCTAGGCAGCGTGCATTCCACTGACATACCGTGTTTATTTAATTTTCATTCTTGAATAATGAAGTTTCGCCTTACTTTCAACAATTTATGCTGGTAAAAGGGACGTTTGAATTCTTAGAATATAGTGTAGAATTTCCAGAATGGACCTCTGTCCAGGAACAGTATCAAGTTCACCAAATACAAGGCTTTGTAATTAATGTGTGTATGTTTCAAATATATAACAGATATTCGAACTGAATTAATAGATGTTCGTTCGTGTTCATTTGTTTTAAAAAATTTTACTTTAATTATTATAACGTAATTTCTTCAATGCAATGTAATTTTAAATGAATTGTAAAATTTATAATAATCTGTCAATTTTGCTACGCAATATATCGACATATTATAATAAAAGTGTATCTTATGTCTAAGGTGAAAAAAAACTGGAAAATAACATATTGTGAACAGTTTTAACATTGGCAAAACATGTTCATTTATTAATATCCAAATATAATGATAATATTGTATATGAACGTAGATAATATCTAAGAAGAATATATGAAAATATTTAATTTTCCGATTATTCGTCAGAATTTCTTACTAGACTTAATCGTATGCCATATGTTCAAATATCTTTATTTAGTTCTTATGGAATGTAAAGTACCTACATCTCTCATAATGCTCTAAATTGGTAAACTTTTATAAAAAGAATTTCAAATTACTCGCCTTCTAGATACCAAGTATCTGTGTCAATGACAGTATATTTTCTGTGAAGTGTCCATGTAATTGAGGAGACAATTGTGCACTCTTACTAAATGATTCTTACATAAATGTAGGCTTTGATATAATTTTCTTGGACGGTTTAAACAGACTGTTGTTTTATATATCTTACGGTACATCAACAAACAACAGTTTGAAGGTAAAGTAATGATTGTATTTCATTACTAAAAGATCGTAATAATCCATTTTATAAAAAATTCTTTATTTAACAGTGAAACTTTTACTGCGTTTGTATCAAATAAATAAGTCACTTATTTCAGTTAATAATATGCGAAATATGTGTACTTGCTTGAAAACTGGAAAGCAAATATACTTCAAAAGTAAATCAATGTAACATTACATTTTTTTTTTTTTTTTGGAATTCAAACAAATATGTAATCAATGAGTAAATGTGTGAAGTTTCACCATTCTGCATTTTATTCTGGTTAACAGCATAGTTTACTTCCTTGTTTGTACTAAGTGTCTATATAGAATCACCTTTCACGCAATAAATTAATGCATGTGTATTTGTTATGACATTTTAGATACTGTAAACTCGTATATTTTTGTTTTATAACTATTGCTAATGTGTTATAACTGCTATTCTTGTTTGTTTATTTGTTGTCTGCTTGCTGTTTGTGTTGGTTCGTAGATTTGTTTTTGTTTTAATGTTTTGTTTTAATGTTTACATGGCAGTTAAGAAATAGATGTTTCTCCAATTCAACTGCGTCAGTGTATCTAATTACCCATTGTGTAGTGATTTATGGAGGCTATTCGTTGTCAAAAATCCAGCCTTTTTTTTGATCTGAGTTGAACAGTTTGTTTACGGACAAAATACGATTGTATTTCTGTGTATGTAAACTCCAACTCCAATGTTGCATTCTTGGATTGAGTTTGCCTATTTAACATTGTAAACATGTATTTCAACAAAATATATTTTGTTAAACGACAAAACATTAACTGTTTTTCTGATTATAGCAATACCAAGTGTTCATCCTAAAATTTATGAAGACATTCTTTAATTTGTCCAAACAGCACATTGGCATAGTGTGCGTGTATACAGTTATTTTAAGTTTATAGCATTTGGACAAACTTCTAAAATCTTGATTGCTTCTTCATAACAAATATTATAAAGTACACATATATGGTAATAACTTATTACTAAATGTAATTTGCAAATGGATAGCTTTACCCGCATTTAAAGAAGGAAAAGGTAATTATCTTTTATTGAGTTCAATTTTTCCACAGTATCAGCTTTTATATATCAATCCTGTATTTTTCATTTGTTTTTTAAAAGAAAGGTTCAATGCGACAAAATGGCAATAGGCTATGTTACAGGTTTTTTATTGTTTACTCAATCTTATCATTTTTTTGCAAGCTCAAAAGTTTAAACTCATTTCAATAAAAATGCTGTATGAATTGCGTATGGATATAAAATGACATTGGCTCATCAAAGACGGAATTACACTCTGATTTGATTATCTCTTAACTCTAGTTAATAATAAAACGTGATTAAAAAGATTGTCCGAATCTATTAATACAACTGTTCTTTTTTAATAATTAGGACTGTTTTACGGTATTATAAACATCATGTTGCGTTATAGAAGCACATTATAAAGCCATGAACTACTGGAATCGAAAGTCAATTGACCTAAATTCGCTGTTGGTAGCTTCTTTTTGGGTTCACCATTTCAACACCTTGTAATTTTAATCGACTACTGTAAATTCAAAGAACATCGCAAATATTTAACAAAATTCAAAAGGTCAAAATGATAAAACGTGCTTTCTTATTAAAGAAATGTGGACATTATTACGAGTTGAATAACTCGGTTTTTTAATATATGGTTCATGCTTTCTGACATAATGACATAATTTGTAGACAGTTTATTAACAACCTTCTCTAAAAACAGTGCTGAAAACAATAAATGTATATGGAAATAAAAGAAAATGTCTATCGAATGTACAGCAGCCAAAAGCATCTTAGCTAATAAATAAAATACAATATATTGCTCTTCTAAACGAACACTTCTAACTTACACCTTGGCTAAATAAACACACATCTGCCTTTAGAATTGAACCTCACATGGCTAAGATTGAAATGTAAATATTGTATGTGAATGTATAAGGGTTAACACGTTTTTACAACGTTAATTGTAAAACTTCATTTAAGAAGACATTAGATTTATTAAGGCTGGGATTCTTGCTTGTAAAAAAACAAGAAAGTGTGCGACACAACAAAATCTGCATAGCTGTTTTCATTGCAACACTCGTTGTGTTCTCCTTATATTCCCCATACTCTGATGTTTCTCAAGTAATGTAAATTTACAGCACCTAAATTTGATCACAATTTGATTACAATCTTGAATAATGTTTATATTAATGTTGTTTGTAATAATACATTGTCATGTTAATTTATTTGATATTTTTATTGTTAACTTAATCGAATAAAAAACATTTCTTTCACTCATTGTCAAACTATATCTAAATATATTGTATGGTTTGCACATAAATACGCATAAACGACCATTTAAAAGTGATCATTCAAGAATGTACTATTCTTTCCAAAGAATAATGAAAAAAGAAGTTGAATGATACTGAACTTTGCAATAAATAAAATCCTGTAAATGACAAATGATCCAATACAGTTTATTTTGTTGTTTTTTTTTTTGTTTTTTTTGCTTTGCTATGGTCTTCATTTTTTATAACTTTTTTATAAAGCTTTATCACCGTCATTTGAGATTACATGGATAATAACACTTTTTGTCAAAATATTCTTGTATTCATTGTCAGTACAATTGAGCTCGTACAAGCAATGTTAAATCGACCAAATATAAATTATGTCAGTGTAGTTATACGTTACAGAACGAATGATGGATATACTGAAAATCAAACCCTTAAATGTACGATATTTTAAACCGAAATTGTAATGGCTATTTTTTCCTCAATAAGATACTTATTCTTATTTTTACAGTTATGGTATTAATAAATCATATATTGCTGATAGTAAATTTTATAGCGATGTCTTTCTTTCACATACTTCATATCATGCATGTCAATGCATTTTGAAATTTTAAAAGATTAATTTTTCTTTTCAATATATTACGTTATTTATCATCATTTCCTTTTAATGTGTATTTATCTAGCTTTTTCTCCATGGTGACAATATGTGTATGTAATATCCTTTCATCTTAAGGGACTCTGTTGAGGTTTTCTGACATGGGGTCTGGAAAAGATTTTTGATAAAAATGTATCATTTGATGTTGATATATACCAATAACCTTACGTTAACTTTCAGATAATTAACTTACTTCGTTTGTTTTCCTGAATTCTAATTTTGAATAATGACCCAAAATTGCGTTCAACGCTTTTCACTCAATACGGGCAAAAATGACACAACAATATGATTTTAATTCATTTCTGAAAATAATTCTTAATTATCTTTTGCAAAGCTTTCCGTTTGACGTGCACAAGTTGGTCTTTGTAAGAAATTCAACGTCATGTTTCTTAAGCTTTTTGGCCTCGGTGGACGAAGATTAAGATATTAATGAAGACAAATTTGTCATTGCAAAAGTCTTTTTTAAGAATTGATTACAATAAAGACGGTATCGCGCAGTTTTACTCCGTGTCACATATAGTTGCCAATACTAGTTAGATTAAATTGCAATATTACTACTCAACAAAAGACAATTTTTCTGTCGTGTCCCCGTAAAGATGTCAATTTAAAATATTGCATTTGTAAATTTTATGTTATAATAATAGATAAGCTGTGTGTTAGTTCGGATCTGTCAATTTTGATGCCATTTCGTTGTTGTTAGTAGTCCTATTGTAGCATGCAATTTAGATAACAGGAGTGTTATTGAAATAAATGTCCCTTTATGTATTGACAGTTATTTAATTACATCAGCTTTGTTTGCATAAATATACTTCAACAGCAAAGCATTATTAAAATTCATCAGAACTCACATTTCTTCAATTTATATTCGTTATAGTGAATATATTATAATAGTCATATTAATTGAGATCTAGAAATGAGAACATGACTGAAAACACATAAAATATAAGAAGAAATAAATCATAATGTGACTTACACAATGTAAGCTTAAGGTCGCGAAAATACATTAAATTTGGAATAATGAAGAACACCCAAATTGATACAAAATGTTAATGATGTTAGAAAAGTATTTCAAGATGAATCAAATTTTTTGTTCAGAAATGATTATAGTTACATGAGAAAACTTGATTGCTTTAATAATAACGCTATATGATAAAATCTGAGGAAAGTCTGAAATAATTTTCAATCGTTATTTTTACCAGACATCGTCAATTAATATGTTTTTAAAATTAGATGACTTCAACTGGAAGTTTTTTATATGAGCTATAATGTCAGTTTCTTTCGATCAAAACTTGGCTCTTGCTAATAACTTATTAACATAATCAAGAGTAACGTCAACCAGTGTATTCTTAGCGGTTACTTTTATCGGTTTTATCTATTTTAATACAATGTCATGAAAATTAAAAACTGGCAAAAACATTTTTCAATACTTAGTTCAAACGTATGTAAAACCTTTCTTTCTTGATAAGGTCCAGACATTGGAGTCTTGAATGTCTTGTATATTCATCTATTCTGACGCAATTGTTCACTTACTGTCAGGGTTAGTCTTTGTATAACTCCATCAGTAATACGTAGATGTATCGTAAACTAAACTTAACAACTGATTACTGTCAGGCATTATTCACTTTACAATGGTGAAATAATGTTGAAGCTTGTCATCTTTGTTATAATTGTAACTTGTAGATCATATAATGACATTTTGTAGAAAAAAAGTACAATTTTCCTTCATACATTATATATGAATGTTTTGGAATGTGCTGCTACGCAATTATGTTGTTTGTCATTTACAATTATATGTTTTATACTGCACCGTTCTGATTAGCAAACCCAAGACTACGAAAGCGTGAAAAGTTAAAAGAAATATGGCTGTTATATCGAGGGAAATGCCTATTATTTTAAGCATGCCAAGCTTGTCGGCAATTTTCCTGATCTGTTAACTTGCTAAAAGTTATTGAATAAGGTATTTTATTACGCACATTTATCAGCAGTACAAAATTGTAATCATTGTTTTTAATAATGCCGGTAATATTTTATTGTTCTTAAAATATCATTGGTCTGAAGAGAAAATAATTTTCGCTGTAATAGAACTTGAAAAAATTCAATTTGAAAATCATTTTTTCATAGTTATCAATGCTACATACATTTAATGTATGTTTACTTTGTCATCTTGTTGTTTGTTTTTTTTATTATTATTTTTGTTATCTTAAAAAACCTGAAGATTTCGTTTTAAAGCATTTAACCAAATAAACAAAGAGACACACAAATAATTTCTTATGCACAATATAGAAATACGACGGACACTTAATAGATTTAATCAAGTAATAGATGTAGTATTTCGTGATGGAAAACCGTTCTTACATCAAGTAGTCACATTTGTTACTCGTGAAGACAAGAGTTTCTGTCATTATTCCCATTTTGTTGTTTTCTTTCCTGGTGTAGCGCTATCTATAATGTATAGAAACAGATTGATTAGGTTTCACCCTTTCTTTCGAATCTGTACAAAGAAAATAACAAATGGTGTGTAATAGGTCATCCCGTACTCAGTCATATACAAGTGTGAGTTTAAAATAACAGGCTATTACATATAATTATGACACAAGGGTTAAGGTTTTCACTTATAGTATGCATACGTTAGTATCCATTGATATTCAAATCACACCAGTTTCCAAATCAAATGAACCTGTAAAAATTCATGTAAAATTTGCATTTTCATTCCATTGTAAATAAATAAAATGTTGTTATTATCTCTTTGACATATTTTAAAACGAATAACAGGTGTTTTCTATGCATTCACGTAACAATACATGTCATAGTGTATCAAGGGATGTAAATCTGTAACTTTACACATTTACGAAAGTGACATAGTTAATGTTCGTTGTGTCGTTACTTTCAACTTGGAATATAATTTTAAATCTGGTTAGTGATCTTAATATATGGTTATTAATGATATAAATTTTAAAAGTAATACTTACTTTGACTTTTTCTTATGTAGTATGTCCAAATGCCTTTATTTAGTTCTTATGGAATGTAAAGAAAGCTACATTCCCATTGGTAAACATTTATGAGAAATCCAATAACTTGCTTTTCAGATACGAAGTATTGTGTCAGTGACAGTATATTTTCAGTGATTTGTCCATATAATGTATGAGAAAATTGTGCACTCTAGCTTATTGAATGTTTCTTCTCATACACAACTACATTGACTTACACTTCTTTGAGATAAATATATGCTAGGTATATCTGCTTTGATATATGATTATTACAAACAAAGTAAAACTGTTATATATGGAAAGGAAAAACATTTAAACACATAACTTTCTGTAAATAAACTAAAATGTGATCATCCGTAATGATAGTAATTGGTGATTTCTTCCTTTTGTTATTGGGTGTTAAGAGATGTCAAGACAAGAAGATTGTCTTATCCCTAACTAAACACAAAAATGGCACTTTAAAGCCTAAGATAACAACGACTCTCAGTGCAGATATGTCTGAGTGTTAATTGATTAATTTCACATAATAAACGATTGCTGCAATTGTGTTCCAAGAACTGCATCACTTTTAATTTGAGTAACGGGCAGACCCTAAGCAGATCCTAAGGATAAACGGATAATTGCAATTACTCTTTATTCCTGCGTGATCGTAAGCAGGTCAGGTGATTGATTTTGACCCCTGGTGTTGCTTTTTAATTGTAACACCCGATGTTACCTAAAATCTTCTTTCTTGTTTCGGCGCCAAAATTGAACATAATTGTGTTGGGGTGCCTTAATATCAAACAAAACGAACAAACAACTTGACAGGTAGCATTTTACTTCTGCATTAAGAATGTTGACCTTTTCTAGCAATGTATTTCAGTTGAGCAATCAAAGGCCATCATGTCCCTCTTGTTTGCTATAAAGAAGTCGTTGGGATAACGTTTCGTGTCTCTATACATCCTAAAGAGTCGTATCTTTTTTGTTCTATTATAACAATTGCTATTAGTGTTTTAATGCTGTTTGTGTTTGTTTAGTGTTTGTTTGCTTGCTTTAGTGTTGGTCAATTGATTTGATTTAGTTTTGTTATAAGGTTTACATGATAGTTAATGTAAATATAATAATTATATCTATTAACTTATTGTGTAACGTTTATTCAGTACACAAAAGCGATTCCTACACAGGACGAAGCATCGTCTAAGCTTTCTTGAATAAGCAAAGTTAATGTTCATATTTTGTTTTTGTTTTATGTTACAAGAAATCGTTTACTTCTTTTGTTTTTCATACATCTTTCAAAATGTTATGTCTGTCTTTTTATCATAACTTTCATGGTTTTATTATTGAATTATCTTTATTTAATTTGGCAGATATCAGTGTCCATACCGACATATTATAACCCTGTTATTTCTATTCTGTTTAGTCGTTTCGTTTGCGGTTTGTAAAATACAAGCATCTTGAAGAATGTAAATGATACAATAAACACTTCTGAAGGCAGAAAAAAACATAAGTAATAAATGTTCAAATTCAGACGAAATCACTTGTCAAAGGCCAATGTCTTGTAAGAAAATAGGCATTGCTGAATGTTCGTATATAGCTCTATTACGATAACGAGTGATTGTTCTCTGTACAGGCGTCTTGTCCAATCTCATTAAATATTCATTACAAGAAATGAATATCTATACTTATATACAAATAGTACTTTTATCAAGCGATCTAGTAATTCTTTTGACACCAATTTAAACAATCTAATTAACCTTGGAAAAAAATATAATGGAATGTGGTAAACAGACGATATTATTATGATTTCCATTTCCAATATTTCTAAGCTTTCCAATTCCATTCAAATGCTGCAATGTTTCTTAGAATGTATGTTGCCTATTTATGCAGACATTCTTAAATTGGCCAAAAGAGCGCAGTGTACGAGGGGTGCATCAATAAATTCGTAAACTAATTCAATAGCGTTAAAACTACTGGTCCGTTTAAAATGAAAATTTAAATGCTGTGAAAACAGATTATTTCAAATCGAATCGTACTATGTGCAGAACTTTGACGTCATCAATTATGACGTCATAAACCGTAAATGACGTCACGTTACGGAAGGCGTCCGTTCGAAAATGGCGTCACACAGCGTCAACGAACAGAGCATCGTTATAAAATTCTCATTAAAAGAACTCATTTCAACGAAGTGGGGTGAAAATGCTTTATGAATTGCGTATGAATATAAATAACATGGGCTCATCTAAGACAGAATTTCACTTTGTTTGCTTATCATTAACTTTATTTATAATAAATAAAACGTGGTTAAAAAGCTTGACCGACAATGTTTTTTTCTCTAAATTATTGAAATGACGACCAGGACCTGCTTTACGATATTATTCACATCATGTTGTTATAAAAGTACATTCTGAAGCAATGACCTGCTGGAACCGAACGTCGTTTGACCCGCATCTTCACTGTTGGTACTTCTTTTCGTGTTTTACCATTTCAATCCCTACAATTTGCATCGACTTCTTTAAATTTAAACACAATCATGTATATACAATATAATTCATGAGGTCAAATAAGGAAACATGCTTTCGTATGAAAAAAATTTAGACTTGAGCACCAGTTTAGTAAAACTGTTAAAATGGGTGCGGTAGGGTAATATTTTTATACATATTTCGTAAATTCTGATTAGAAACAATAATTTTGCTTGTGTGGATTGTTAGCTGAATGTCGTTTATTACCAAAAAATAATGGGAAAACATGTTTCATAAAAAAATGAAATTGTAGATTATCTAAGGGATCCTTATTTCTAAAAACGGTCCTTCTAGCATCCAAAATTAAATTAGGAAAGGTGGCCATAACTTGATTACCGTACAGTGAAGTTCTTTTTTTAATTTTGCATACAGGTGTCCTTTAAGGTATACATCTGACCTATGCTGTCAATTGTTCAGTTCCTTATAGTACCTGATGGGATTGTCATAATTTAAGAAGGGTTTAGACCTCAGATTCATTAAAGCAGAGATTCTTGTTTTTGTCACAATGAGTGTGAAACACAATAAATTTGCAATACCCTTTTTTTTATTGCAAAACTTGTTGTGTTTCCCGTATACTTTTCATGCTCTGATACTTCTCAAGTAATCTAAATTTATGATACCTATCATTGAATCACAATTTAATCACAATCTTGAATACTGTTTATATTAATATTGTTTATACATATCATGTCACAGTTATTTCGTAGTTTACTTATTTCATCCTTTACTTTATTGAATAAAGAAACATTTTTCTCACTCATTGTCAAACTAAAATTTATATATGTACATGGTTTGTACATAAATAAGTATAAACGACCATTTAAATTTGATCATCCTGGAATGTATTATTTCCTTTCAAAATTTTATGAGAGAAAATAATTAAATGATACAAAAATTTGCATTAAATGAAAACGTGTAACTGACGAATGATTCAAGACGGATATTTCATCTCACAAAGGGTTTAATATGTTAAACACTATCAGATCAGTCATGTTCAGCTGCAATTTAATATAAAGCATTTATTTTTCATGAAGTTTCATCTCCGTCAAACGATGTTATGGTTTATCTTTGTCAAAAAGTTCTGTACGCTTCTCGCATGTATTGTCTGAATTACTTGCTAAGTGCTGTACAAGAAATTTAAAATCAAAATATTAAAATCAAAATGTAAACTATATCAGGTTGGTTATAACATTACGCTAAAGAATGAATGTTGTTTATACTGAAATCTGCGCCTGAAATATCAGTTAATAAAACAGTGTTGTTTGTTGTTGTTGTTTTTTGTGTTTTTTGTTGGTAATCAATGAATCAAAATATCTTAGTTAAGTGCATTTGATTGCCTTTTTTCAATAACATTCATACTCTGCGTGTCAATGTATTTACCATAACTCATTGATATTTTACATTGAAAGTTATCACCACTGCATGCCTCATTTTCAAACAAATTATTTTTCCCCAATAACTCACGAAATTTATCATCAAATGTATATGTATATTTTTATCCTATAGAGGCAATATGTGTATGTAATATCCCTATATCTAAACGGACTGAGATTTCTTTTCTGACATGAGGGGGCAGGAAAATAATTTTCCAGATAAATATTCCATTAGTTATATAATATAAATTACTTGTGCTCACAATTTCTGGTCATCCTCTTCCTAAATAGTTAATTTAATTGTATGATATTTCCCAAAATGGAAAATCGTTGGAACGATATTCACTTTATTCGGCTATTTATTTTATTTCTGAATATATTTCTTTACTATCTTTTACATACCTTTCTGTTTGCAGTGCACAAGCTGATCGCTGTTAGAAGTATATTTTATGTTCCTCGATGGACGAAGATTTTTTTTATTGATGAAGACAAATCAGTCGTTAAAGATTATTGATCAACAAAAGTCAACTTTCTATCTTGTTTCTGTAAAGATGTCATTTTCGAAATATTTAGTTAAAAATAATTAATAAGTATTGTAGTATTCCGAGTCAATCAGTTTTGATACCGGATCGTTATTGAAAAGAAGATTACGTTCTCTCGTAGAATGAAATTCAAATAACATAAGTGTCATCGGACAGAATGTCCCTTAATGTATTGAATGTTTATAAAATACCATTGATTTTGTTTGCATGAATATACTTTGGCAACGAAGCATAATTGAGATTCAACAGAAATAATACATTACTTCAATTTACTTTTTCTTTTGTGAATAGATCTTAAAATGAAAATAAACGTTAAAACTGAAAATGCATTAGGTACAATAAGTTAACGTATTTAGCCTTTTCCCAGGCGCTTTAAGCGCCGCACTCCCGCTGTGCCTTAATCTTCAAATCAATCTCACCGTTGTGCCATAAAAGTCACCGCGGCGCTTGATTTTTCCGATCCCTTTCTCCTTAAACACAGCAGTCGTCAATCAGCATGTGTGATAACGGACTAACAGGTTGTTTATAGGGTGCAATTAATAATTGCACCATATAAACAACCTGTTGTATTCACATGCGCAAGTCCGTCGGTCCTCGGTCCTGGCTGAATAAAAATTATGCAATCCGAGATAAATTTCGTTAAGGTCAGTCCTTATGTTCGAATAAATTTTCAAAAAGCTAAAAATTTCAATGATCTGCTTGATAACAAGCTACCAGTGACCAAAGAAATTTGTTAAATTGGGCGATGATCAGCAACGGTAAATTTTGCCGTAAATTACAAATTTTAAAATTTTGTTTTACGATGCCTCTTGAAATATTTGATGAATAACAATCTTGTAATAATCAAAATATATTTAATCTAATATTATCAAAACCAGCAAAAACTAGAATTGTGAATGCTTTTTGCAGGAAACAGACAAATGTAAATTGCATATTATGACTTACACGATGTCAGCATAAGTTCACTAAAGACATTAAAGTTGGAATATCAAAGAACATTCAACGTGTTTTTTAGACAATTTACAAAAAAATAAAGTCAATATTCCGTGTCAAACAGATACTGATACAAAATGTTAAAAATGTAAAGAAATCATTTCAATATGAATCATACTTTTTATTCAGAATTGATAACAGTTAAATGTACAGCTTTGGAAAATTGGATAACTTATGTTAAAATGTCATATGTTTAAACTTGAGGAAAGTATGAAATAATTTTCAATCGCTTATTCTAAAAAAAAAAATCAGAACAAGACATTGTCAATAAATATGTTTTTTTAAGTCAGATGACTTATTTTACAATGAAGGTAATATTTTACAATTTAAAAATAAATCCAATGAGGCCGAAAAAAAAACGATAATAGATCAAGTGTTCAACTTAAAATGGAATATCTGCAAAGCATAATTATGAAATATACTCAGAACTAAATCAAAGTTCAATTTATATGCAATTTTAGCTCGATTTGAGTGCAACGCTTTTCATTGTGTTTTGGTCTATTTGTACAATAAATATTATTTCTGGAAATTAGCTAATCTTAAAATAAGCTCATAGCATAACAAGTTCATATACAAGTTCAGACGTACATAATATGGTACAAACATAGGAAAAATATTTCCAGTCCCATCATTTTAATAAACCTCAGTGTAGCCCCTTTAAAAGTGCAACATGGTAAACAAGACAACATTAAATTTATTTTCGCATACACCTCATCCATTGTTGATTTCGTTATCACTTATATTTTGAGTAAACAATATAATTATTTATTTGACAACTTCAGCAAAAAAAAGTATATTGCTTTCTGTGTAGACGATTAGCAATATGGAAAGTTCAATATTTTTATGCTTTGTCTAAACTTTGATTACCAAATTGAACTGGCTTTCAATGGATTTCCCTTTTAACTTAATTGTATCGTTCTCACTGCGGTAAACCGTACCCCGGATATTGCTTGATATTATGAGGACTTTCATCACATTTCGCGACTTTGAACGGAGAACGAAGGTAAGTTCAACGACGATTTTTTCCAAACTAATGGCTATTTCATTTATTTCAACGGGTTTTATATATCTAGATGTATTTTTGTAGCTCTAAAAGACGTAAAAGTATTACAGGTATTTGTAAAATTGATTAAACTACCTCTAAACGATCTGCTGCTCACTAGGAAATACTGACCGCGATTCTGTAGAATCGTTAGAAATCATTATATTACCAATATAAAAAAAAATGAATCGAGCAAATTTTTTATTCACAATCCAAGTATGCTTTGTCCAAAGTTCAGGCAAAAAGTGTGAAAGTACAAAAAGATACGGGCCAAAAAAGATACAAGAAAGTGTACCGAGTATTGATTTTAAGTGTACAGAGTATTGCAAAATAGCCCAACTTTAGTGTACAGTGTATTGCAAAACAAAATGAGCGCATTAGTATGGAAAATCGATATTTTTGTCTAATTTTCACGTCTGTTTATCGATTCCATTACATTCTTCTGCTGATAATGTACTGTTCATATGATATTTATTCAAATATTCAGATTCAACAATGCATTTTCAGTGTTATTACTGTTCTTTTCCTACGGGCAAATACAGAGATTTAATTTCCCATTTGATTGAAAATCACACTATGGATGAAAAAGTGTGTGCAGGGTCGGAAGCAGGGTCGGAGCAGGGTAGAACCATCAAAATTGACGATAAAAAATCTTTTAAATGCATGTCTCAAGAGAGACCCATCTCTGAAAAGAAGGAGAAGAAAAAAACATATTTAGATGACATTAATAATAGGTTTTTACAGAAGAAACATATCGACACACTTAGTAAAATATTGGCCCGAGGGCTTATGCCGTCCAAGCATGCCGATATCGTCTAAACCTTTTACTGCATGAGCATATTGCGAAAAAATCCTGTTTTCATTGATTTAAGCCTCTTTTACAAGTTCAAACTGCTATGAAACTATAAAAAAATGCTTCAATACTGATCAAACTGGGCACAATTGTTGGCTGGACCATAGCCTGTGGAACACCATGCTTAATTTTAAATTTCCAGTTACCATGACAACGGGGGGACGTCTCAAAATTGCCAAAAAAACTCTTTTTTGCGTTGTTTTTTCCCCTTTAAGGTGCAGAAACTTCTCAATTGATTGAGATAAAGTCTAAGATTTTCGGCGTTGATTACACGGTACGTAGGCCATTTTAGCCCCCCCAACAAGTCCCAAATCTTCTTGGCGATAAGAGGGGCTACTGTCCCACTTCCAACCCCCAAACAGAAGGGGGCACACCCCCCTGTGGCACCCCCTTGATGTACCTTTTTAATGGGGGGTGGTGGCGCCGAAAAAGTGATCATTCTTTTGAACAACATTTCTCAAACTCAAAATTTCTAAATAGCGCATGTTTTACACTATTTGAGGCCTCAAAAGGGTTGGGGTGTAAAGCCTTCAAATATGATAAACAAGAAAAGGAAAGGAAAGGCGGCGTTCAATGAACGCAACCCCCCTACGACCCAGCAACACGAACCAGTGGCAATGAGCCCAGGCGGACCCCAAACAAAAACAGGACAGCACAAAACAGCCCTAAAACACGTCTTTATGATGTAAAAGGTAATAAGGAACATAACATTCTAATTGTATCTGCTGCCCTTTATCATAATCTTATCAAAATCCATTATTCGATTTTTTGAGCTGTACCCGGTCGGCAGTCATACGGTAACTCATTGCCAATGACGTAACACATTTCATGTGCAGACAGTCTGCCGTTGCTAGAGTGCAGGTACAAAATGACCGAAAGCTACCTTTATATGGATTTTTGGCATAGTAGAAAGTCGGTTGATAATAGATATTGGCACACTTGTTCAATACCATCTAATTTTGACAATCTTGAGGCAGCATTAATGCACTTTGGATGCTTTTTTTACTATTTAAAGTAAGATATGCAATAATTATTAACAAATTCTGGAAAGGTTGATCCTTCGATAGAAACGAGAACTTTATTAACACAGAAAATTGCTGAGTTCGTTCGACTGAAATTTTTCATGAACAGGAATGAAAATCTGGATTATTCGCAGATGTTTCCAGTAAAGTACCTCCGAACTCTGCATATTCTGCACATATAGTGTAAATAAGTATACACAATAAGAAATATTTAAAATTAAATGTGGTAAATACTCTGTGTTGACTACTTGCATTTACTCTATATTGATAACCAATACTCGTTACACTAAAAAGCAATACTCGTGACACCGGCGGACAACTCCAACGCAATACTCGGTATACTGACATGTGTATTTATTCTCAAAATGCACTGTCATCTGGGGTTCTATTGCTGATTGAACATTTACATCATAAACATCATCATCATTATCACATTTCACTCGATTTAAGTTTTTCTTTTAAGGAAGTATATGCACAAAAACATCAAATTTGACTGATCCGAGCTCATTTATCACGTGAGCAAAGAGACGAATTTTACCTCCTTATTACATTTCAAAGCTATTTCTCAACATTTGTAGGGTTTCAGCAACTAGAGAAATTATCGAAGTATTTGTTTGTCTATAAAATTTATATCAAACCAATTCCAAATGACTAAATATCGTCACTGAACTTACCTCCTTCCTCGTTCAAAGTCGCGAAATGGGATGAAAGTCTTCATAATATCGAGCAATATCCGGGGTACGGTATACCGCAGTGGTTCTATTATAAAATTAGTTTCAGTCTAAATTATATGACAACGAATGCCAATTGATGTTTATAACAATCAAAATCTTATAACGAAACAATAATGATAATGATGTGGGTGACTTCGCGTGGGTTCGATAAATTAATTGGAAGGCTATTCTTTCTATCATTTTTTTTTCCTTTTAGATCAATTTTGTAAAAAGAACTAATCTCACTTAAACAGAAAGAATATATTGTATTTACGAAAATGATAAAGAGCAGATTGATTACTTTGTCTTCTGATATACCTATGAACATATAGTCAAACTATACATATTCAATTATGTTCATGGTTAATTTAACAAGCATGGAGGATAGACAAGTACGCTGCTATATTAGTATTCTACACATGCTGGTATGAGATATGGTGTCAGAATGTTTCCATCAAAATAAGTCGTTTGCTTATAACTTATTTCCATAATCAATTCTAGTGCAATCGGTACATTAAGTAGTGTAATCCGTATCGGTTACTTATAATAATCGGTTTTATCTATTTTAATACAGTAACATAAATATTAAAGAATTGCAAAAATATTTTTCAAAACAAAGAAGTTACGTATTTAGAACTTCTCTTTCTAAATAAAGTCAGACATTTACGGTCTGATTGAGCCTGTTCATGGGCGGTACTGGTTAGTGCAAGTTACCGTCCAAGCCCCCTATATGACGTTTTTTTTTTTTAAAGCAGGCCACATATCCTTAAGGTGATTCAACATTAATTAAACAGCTGTAACGCATAACAAAATTGTATAGTAACTAATAATTAACAAAACAACCAATAAGCGTACATCGGGGGACACGGAGGATTGTATATTTTATATTAATGACTCGAATAAAAAAATGGAAAAGCAACAAGCAATAAAAGTTAAATTAATTGCTGCTACACTGTTACGTTGTTTGTAAATGATTTCAAAATATGAAAATAAAAAAACAACTAAATAACCGTTAGAATGTCATAAACATACCTATAATTGTACAGATATAACACCGTTGTAAAAAATATAAGATTTGTTTTTCTTTGTTAAAGAGAAAAGAATAGGAAACTGATACTGCCTACAACAATTACTAATTCGCTGCATTGTAAAAAGGTTATTTATAAGATTAGTGAGATAACAAATGGTAAAAAGCTAATTCAATAAAAATACGAAACCCTAAAATCAGTGAATTCAAAAATTTTAACATCCAGATTAGTATGTCATCAAACGTATAAGATATTGCTTAATATTATGAACATCACATAATAAAATATAGGGGACACCTGCTTCATAATTATCAAAATAAAACGGAAATGGAAAGAAAGTCGATACATTTGATGTTTTGAAAGTCTCTTTGAAATGAATACTAAGATCACGCACATTAAATACAATCACATCCTACTTACAAGTCATTTGATAATTTTGTAATTTCACTATTTAAAGCATTTACTTGTTAAAACACACATAATACATTTTATAAACATGTTTTTTGTTTTTTTTTAAGTCAACTTTATGATTGTATTATGCATATATATGATATAATAATCATGTTTTTTTCCTCCAAAGATTGTGGATATTACAGAGTATCAAATTTAAACATATATATGACGTTTAATAAGAAACATTTTAAAAGGCAAAAAGTCGTACAATAATATACTGTACCAGTATTATATTGCAAGATACTATGTAGTTAGGGTTAGAGAAAGTAACGTAAAATATTTAACAAAGATCAAAATTGAAGGGCGACATTCTATGAACACAGACAAGCAAGGCACAAAACCAAACAGGAGAGGACACAAGAGCGAGGCAATTTAATGACAACGGTGTAGGATATGTAAACATGGAGTAGAGGGCGGGCAAAATTTTGAAACATTTGGGGATGCGGACGAAAAATACACGGAGAAATAAAAACAGTGTTAACACAAAAAAAGCATGTAGCAATACACATGATATACATCTTAAAAAAACAGAGAGGTCGCCGCCTTGGAAAAGTCATTAACATAAGCACTGCTGTAAAAACTTTAATGATTAAACCTGACTGTTAGTCTCAAAATGTTTCCGTCAAATCGTTATTTGCATTTATTTTTAAAACTGCAGCCATGTAACAAGACTGTTAAAAATTATATATCAGGCATTTGACATGTCTTCATCCGTTTAGATTCTTGTTTTCGTTAACTAAATCAAACACATTCAAATTCAATTAAAATGTGCATAGTTCGATCATGTTTCATGCATTGTTATACAATATATTATTTTTAGATATGTATTAAAAACAAAGGAAAAATTTATAAACCAAAATACTGAAAAAATGTCCTCATTACCAGATACATTTTGTACCCCGGGGAGGGGAAGGGGCACGGAAATCCTTTTCGCTTTTTTCAAGTTTAAAACTCGCCATGAAAAATTGATTGTTCACCTTCCCTTTACAGGCATTGACAAAGGGCGCTGGGTTTTTTAGTAAAACTGATTCTTTTTAAACTTTTTATCGAGATGCGGAAAAAACCTGATGTGTAGCCCGTTCGGATCGGCTGAAAAAGGTTTTGTTTTCTTTCATGATTTCAAATGGTTTGTGACATATTATCCGACTTTTGATAGCAATAACCCCTATCCTCAAAAAAAATTTGAGTCATCTCCTTCCTTATGGAAATTTTCCAAAATATATTCGATTGATTTTCTTGTGGAACTGTCAAATAAAACAAATAAACAAATTCAACTAGTTATAGCATTCTATTTGAAATCCTATAAGCTAAGATTGATTTGAAAACAACTGCTATGTAGTGATATTTTTTAAATAAACAAACATATTATTATAAAATGAACAATAAATCTTAAATTAGTATAATATTGTAACAGACCTGATGTTTCCACAGTCTTTATTCCATTGAGGTGCAATACAGCAGGTAATGTTGTTGATATTATCTTGTTGAAGACGGTTAAGTTAAACATAGGAGGTTCTGTAATATTGACAAAAACGGGAACGCTATGACATATATAGATTTCGTCAAGTAACATTTTAAAGAGAAATGACACCTTTTTAATATGTAGAGAAAGTGTTGTGGAAAAATTCTGATAACGCATTTACGTTCCAGATAATTTCTCGGTTGTGGAATTTATTAGCTTTTAAAACTAGAACAATAGCCATCCTGGGACACATTTGATGCCTTTCGAGCTTGGCTATAATATACACGTAGTTGTATTGTTAAATTAGTTGATTATTATTTTCTAAATATCTCAAATATAGACCAATACAATTAATTAATTAGCACCTTACCGAAGTTGACGTACATGGGGTATTATACTTTACATGGTGCTTTGTCTGTTAACTGATAAAGAATTCGTAAAAAAAATCATAGTTCAATAATGAACACAGCATGAAAAGTTAAGATATATACAGTAAACTATATTTCAAACCAATAAGATGAATAATCATATGTTTCAGAAAAAGTATTGTAGACGTCAGAATTGAGACATAAAAATCAGCGGAATTTCGGAGTGTATCTTTTTATTTAATATGTTTGATATAAAAACTGAAACTATAATTTTATGTTTGTGTTAGTGTCCAAACATACCAAAAGCTTGTTGGTCAACACTAAAAAAAAAACTAAAAAAAAAAAAAATTTTCATAAAAGCATATGTCTCTGTTTTCGGTAACTCCGGAATATTGATATTTTTTAAACACACGAAACTTATGTTTAGCTTATATTATGGTAGACATTTAATTAATTTGACAGTCCTAGAATATCACTTCATTTTTAATATATTTCAATGTAAACATTATGGCAATTTAGATACACATATCTTACAAATTGAAGTAATACAGTTTAAGATCTTCATTTCCGTTCATTTTTATAATTTTCCCCTTGAGTCGGCAATGTCCACCTTATGATTGCCATAAAAGTGCGACAATTCGTACTTGAAAGGGTCTGAAACCGACTTTTATGTAGATATTATGACGAAAATAATCAAGTGTTGAAATATATTGACATTATAGATATGACCAACCTGGATTCATTTCAGTATCATAATGGAATACCATCAGCTGTAAGAAAAGACAATAAAAATTGCAATCGTTTACAATATTTACATGTACAACTGTATTAAGTTAATAGGCATGTGGAATTTATGTTTTTCCTTTTTATAATATCAAAATGTTCTGAACGGCTATAATAATAGAATGTTTTTAACCAAGGCGAAGAAATGTTCCACAAAATGTATCTTATTCCAGAACGAGTGTTAACGAAGTACGATCATTCAGTACTAGAGAACTTCTGACTGAAAGAAGCACAGTCATGTTGCATGTTTGTGGTTGTACTTATGTTACTGCTTACTACACGTTTCCCTTAGTTGTTGCCATGTAAATGATTGTCTTTGGAACTTCTCTTAATTTGGTGATTTTCACATATAAACGACTCTTGTAAGTAGAATATACCATAAAGGTATCAATATATTTGATATTGTTTTTATGCAATGCATATCCTTTGTTTACATAAAGCGTTCGAAACATCTCTGTTGCCTGACTTTAAATAGGATAAAATCACCTGTATGCATGCGTGTGTTGGGGTTGTTTAGTATTTTTTATTTTTATGTTCTACATTAATAACCTTCTGATTAAATGGTCCGTCATGGACATGCTTGGAGTTTTTGTCAGTAAAATATGATAATAATATCGAATAAGTTTTGTTCAGTCCACGAAAACACCATTTTAAATCATAAAGTTAACATATAGCAGTTATAATAAAATGCTAGAATACATCAAATTAAATTAGAAAAAAAATGTAGCAATACATTGTTTATTCGTTAACCTGTAGCAACGACGTTTTATCTAAAATAAATAAAATAAAATAAATACTGAAAATCTAACACGATAGTTCACCTACCTGGCGAACAAAAGCGTTTAACACATCAACTGCTTCAAAGCAATTTTCATTTTGTGTCGTGTCTTTGTCATATGCCAATGTCAGATTTTGAAGAATTTCAGATTTCCACCCAGCTGATTGAAGACTCTCATCATTGAAACATAACCTCGATTTCACTGGCCGTTGTCTTATTAGCCCATACCATGTTATGATAAGAGTCACAAGTATAACTTCGAGCACAATTGCAGATGCAACCAAGCACTTTAATATTCTTTTTGTGTTCTAAAATCAGAAAGAACTGACATTTTTCTAAATGTATAAATTATATTAAGTAATTTTCAAAGCTGGCAAATTGTATTTATGTTTGAAAAGTCGAACACTGTAATTGACTTGACAGACAATCAATTGATGTTTGTTGGTGTTAAAAGTAATTTTAAAGGATAATGTGGATATCTTAAAATAAATATAAAAAAATAGTATATCCACCAATCTTCCACACTTACTATTTCTTTAAAATTTTTAAAATACTTTATGTAAAAAATGAATTCCAACAAACGAGCAACAGAGAGGTTTTATAAACAAATTTATAAAGAAAAATAAATAAGCTAAAACTAAAATGAATACAATTATTATGTTGTAAATCTTTTACTCATTATTCAATTCCTTTCAATGACAAAAATAAAAAAATCAGCATTGTATCAAAAAAAATTAAAATTTTGCAGATATTACATTTATCATAAAAAATGTATGCCGACGACTTTTTAATAAAGATGAAGTCACATAGACATAAACTTATGAAGAAATATTTGATACTGTAGTGATGTGTATGAGTGTGTTTTGTTGTTGTTGATTTTTTTTTCAGATTTTTAAAATACATCTTTGTCACCAATGAAAGTGTTATGTTTCTCTGAATGTTTGTCTTTAAAAGAACTTTTAGTAAATAATCACGACGAATGAAGGACGACCTGTCGTTCAGAAGGACAACCTAAATATCAGCTGCATAAAAGGCTAGTGTCTAGGCCGGTTAAGTATTAATATAAATCAAAAAAATAATAGTAATATAACAAGCTTCTTTCCCCATTATAGTGCAAGACAGCAGGAAAAAAACGACTTTTGAGACTGACTTAATATTACAAATATATAATTTACTTTATAAGTTAACAGCAGCTTTTTGAATTGACAGTTATTGATAGACATCAGCATGACGACATACATAGTTTTAATGACGGTCACAAAGTTAATCATCAGCATTTTGCCCTCAGATGCTGTAAGTTGTTCGTTTTACTTTTGTTTATCTCAAACATGTTACTTATATAAAGGTTAAAAAGTCACATTCTAGTTACAATTAGTATGCCCCCCTTCGAAGAAGAGGGGGTATATTGTTTTGCTAATGTCGGTCTGTCGGTCTGTCTGTCTGTCTGTCGGTCTGTCGGTCTGTCCGTCGGTAGACCACATGGTTTCCACTGATTATCTTGAAAAGTATTTATCACAAAGTCTTCATATTTCACATAGTGATTGGTCATAACTAGTAGATGACCCCTATTGATTTTAGGGTCACTAGGTCAAAGGTCAAGGTCACAGGGACCTTAAATGTCAAAATGGTTTCCGCTGATTATCTTGAAAAGTATGTATCACAAAGTCTTCATATTTAACATAGTGATTGGTCTTCACTAGTAGATGACCCCTATTGATTTTGGGGTCACTAGGTCAAAGGTCAAGGTCACAGGGACCTTAAATGTCAAAATGGTTTCCGCTGATTATCTTGAAAAGTATGTATCACAAAGTCTTCATATTTCACACTAAGATTGGTCATCACTAGTAGATGACCCCTATTGATTTTGGGGTCACTAGGTCAAAGGTCAAGGTCACAGGGGCCTTAAATGTCAAAATAATTTCCGCTGATTATCTTGAAAAGTATATATTACAAAGTCTTCATATTTCACACAAAGATTGGTCATCACTAGTAGATGACCCCTTTTGATTTTGGGTGTCACTAGGTCAAAGGTCAAGGTCACAGGGGCCTTAAATATCAAAATGGTTTCCGCTGATTATCTTGAAAAGTATGTATCACAAAGTCTTCATATTTCACATAGTGATTGGTCATCACAAGGGGATTACCCCTATTGATTTTGGGTCACTAGGTCAAAGGTCAAGGTCACAGGGGCCTTAAATGTCAAAATGGTTTCCGCTGATTATCTTGAAAAGTATGTTTCACAAAGTCTTCATATTTCACATAGTGATTGGTCATCACTAGTAGATGACCCCTATTGATTTTGGGGTCAATAGGTCAAAGGTCAAGGTCACAGGGGCCTTAAATGTCAAAATGGTTTCCGCTGATTATCTTGAAAAGTGTGTATCACATAGTCTTCATATTTCACATAGTGATTGGTCACAACTAGTAGATGGCCCCTATTGATTTTGGGGTCACTAGGTCAAAGGTCAAGGTCACAGGGGCCTTTAATGTCAAAATGGCTTTCGTTGATTTTTCCTTAATTGAACACTTCCATGTACCCATTTTTGGCAAGTTTCTGTAATAAAATTACCAATTATGTGAGTCAATGGCTAGAAAGGGGGGTATATGTGTCGTTCAACATTCTTGTTTTATCATATATTTGAATGATATCTGTTTGATAATAACCAACTAGTAATAAGTTATAACAAGAGGGTCATGATGGCCCTGAGTCGCTCACCAGAAACAACTGCTTTTCGGTGTTGGAAATTATTTTTCAAAAGAACTTGCTGAAAGGCAAGTACAGCTCTTTTGGCAAGTTCAGCTCAACTTTAACTTGCCCCTCTAGTAATATACTTTCACAACACTGATTGTTTCAGCTTGTTTTTCATAATAAACAATGAGGCCACTAAGATGGCCTAGATCACTCATCTTACCCATCATTTCATTATTCACTATATAAATTGTAATATTTTGCCCTAATATTTTGGAAAGGCTTTGTTAGAAATATGTTTGTTGCAAGTTTGTTCCTATGAGACTATGCAGAACAAATGACCACTAGAGCAGGATTAATTTTGACTGGACAATTTTTTATAACTTTCTTTTAATGAAAACTCAAAATGTCACATGCAAAACATGTAAGGTGTAGATGTTTGAAGTTAACAGTTTTTGGACAATAATTTTTTTATACATTCTATATGGTAACATAAATGTACCTAAAAAAGACAATAGGTCAAACATTGTAAAAAAATATGAAAAGTAGGCCAGTTGATATCAAAAATCTATTCAACATCAGAAATTATACCTCTAGTCCAAATTTCAAGTCTCTATGTCAAAAAACACAAGAATGAAGGTCAAATTATATTAAAAGTAGGTCAGTTGATATCAAACTTCATTTCGGCATCAGAATTTACAAACCTGGTCCAAATTTAAAACCTCAATGTCAAAATACAAGAAAGTAGGTCAAATGGTGTAAATAATACCTAAAGTAGGTCAGCTGGTATCAACATTGAATTCAACATCAAAAATTACACAAATTACACCCATAATCCAAATTTCAAGTCTGTACATAAAAGACAAAAAAAGTAGGTAAAGCGATATCAAATATATCAAGTAGGCCAGTTCATATCAAAATTCAATTCAGGATCAGAAATCAAACCCCTTGTCCAAATTTCCAGCAGGTACATCAAAAAACAACAAACTAGGTCAAACAATATCAAATAATAATATCAAAAGTAGTCAGTTGATATCTTAATTCAATTCGCATCAGAGATTACATTCCTGGTCCAAATTTCAAGTATCTGTACATCATTCCAAATTTCAAGTCTCTGTTCATCAAAAACAAGAAAGTATGTGCAATGGTTTCAAAAATATCAAAAACAGCTCAACAGATGCCAAAATTCAATTATGCACATGAAACTCAGGTTCAACAGTCTGTCCCAAAATTAATTGAAATGTGCTTTCTCCACGTTTAAATCTAATTCAACAAAAAAAATAAAACAAATACAATTTTTAACAACATTCAATAAAAAAATGAGCATACAAACTCATCCTAGTTAGTAAAGTACAGGAGAAACAAATTTTATGTTCTTTAGGCCTAATTTTTTTCCTGGTTAATGACCTACAACTGACCTTACAATGATGCAATATGATGTCCGAATTCCAGAGCTGAAAGATATTTACACATCATAAACAGGTCATGACCCAAACCATTGAAATTTATGAAATTCTTACTGAAAATGTCTTATTTGGATAAAAGAATGAATAAACTATGTATGGGAAGCTGCAAATGCTATTATAGGCCAAGTAAAGATGGTGTTTGTTATAAAAAAAAAACAAAAAAACAAACAAAAAAAGTTTTTTTAATGACACTATCATTATATTTATAATGTGACCACCTATAGTGTGAAGAGTTTTAAACATAACATATCTACTTTGAGTGAAGTCAAAACACGTTTATTTTATAAGAGACTGTGTATCCATTGTCAATATTTTCTAATATTAAAATTTGAGCATAGAATATCTTTAAACTTTAATTTGAAGAAATGCCATGTGCTATTGCATTTAAGCTTTAGCTTTAACAGGGCCAATCATATTAATATGGGCAAACTTGATAAAAGACTACCCAAGAATGCTACAGACAAAGTTTGGTCATCATCCATCAATTAGTTCTGTAGATGAAGATGTCTGATCGTTTTTCTATTTTTAGCCCTAGAGACCCATAAAAGGGGCCAATCAAATTAATATGAGCAAACTTGATAAACGACTACATAAGAAGGCTACAGACAAAAATTAGTGATCACCCATCGATTAGTTCTGTAGAAGGAGATGTTTAAAGGTATTTCTATTTTTAGCTTCGGCCAATGGAATTAATATGAGCAAACTTGATAAGAGACTACCCAAGAATGCTTCAGACAAAGTTTGGTGATCATCCATCAATTAGTTCTGTAGAAGAAGATGTCTAAAGGTTTTTCTATTTTTAGCCCTAGAGACCCCTTAAAGGGGACAATCAAATCAATATGAGCAAACTTGATAAAAGACTACCCAAAGAATGCCACAGACAAAGTTTGGTGATCATCCATCAATTAGTTCTGTAAAAGAAGACGTTTAAAGGTAATTCTATGTATAGCTATTGCGGCCCTTAAAAGGGGCCAATTAAATTAATATGGGCAAACTTGATAAAAGACTACCCAAGAATGATACGGACAAAGTTTGGTGATCACCCATCAATTAGTTCTGTAGAAGAAGATGTCTAAACGTTTTTCTATTTTTAGCCCTAGAAACCCCTAATAGGGGCCAATCAAATTAATATGAGCAAACTTGATAAAATACTACCCAAGAATGCTACAGACATAGTTTGGTGATCATCTATCTATTAGTTCTGTAAAAGAAGACGTTTAAAGGTATTTCTATTTTCAGCTATAGCGGCCCTTAAAAGGGGCCAATCAAAATAATATAAACAAACTTGATAAAAGACCACCCAAGAATGCTACAGACAAAGTTTGGTGATCATCCATCAATTAGTTCTGTAGAAGATGTTAAAAAAGGTTTTTCTATTTTTAGCCCTAGAGACCCCTAAAAGGGGCCAATCAAATTAATATGAGCAAACTTGATAAAAGACTACCTAAGAATGCTACAGACAACGTTTGGTGACCATCCATCTATTAGTTCTGTAGAAGAAGACGTTTAAAGGTATTTCTATTTTAAGCTTAAGCGGCCCTTAAAAGGGGCCAATCAAATTAATATGAGCAAACTTGATAAAAGACTACCCAAGAATGCTACAGACAAAGTTTGGTGATCATCTATCAATTGGTTCTGTAGAAGAAGATGTCTAAAGGTTTTTCTTTTTTTAGCCCTAGTGACCCCTAAGAGGGGCCAATCAAATTAATATGAGCAAACTTGATAAAAGACTACCTAAGAATGCTACAGACAAAGTTTGGTGATCATCCATATTTTAGTTCTGTAGTAGAAGATGTTTAAAGGTTTTCAATTTTTAGCTCTGCTGATCCCTTAAAGGGGCCAATTGAAATGATATGGGCAAATTTAAGTGTGACTGTCACAAAGATGCTACAGACCAAATTTTAGTTAAATCTGCCAAGCAGTTTCAGAGAATAAAACGATTGTTGACGCATTACGACGGACGACGGAGTATCCCCCTTTTGATACTAATAGCTCACCCTGAGCCTTTGGCTCTGGTGAGGTAACAAGTATACATATGAACGTTCTAGTATGCACAAGCCTTGTTATTTGATGTCATAATTATTCTTTTGATTATTTATCAATCACTAATGTCACGGTTATCATGTAGATATTCTACAGTAAGCGATAAATATACTCGAACTAAATCCGTACCGCAGCTATTTTAAGCTCTTAACCCATATAGAAATTAACTATCGTGCCTCATTCATAAAGTATATTCTCGTAAGCGTTAAAAATGACTTAACGTTCCACGATTTAAAAATAAGTTCTAGTTGGTGCATAATGATCGAGATTCTATTTTTAAACTTTTTTAATATTTCATCTAAAACTTCGAAAATTAAATAATAGTTTTCCCTTATTAATAAATAATCAATATGCTCTTATTTTACATTTCTGTACTGTGATTTTGTTCATTTCAAAATATGAATGCATTGATTTTGTATCATCGAAATTACATATTATACTGTTTTTGTTTATATAATGTAGTATTTTAATACGATGAGTAATTATTACATATTTAACAAGCAATTATCATAGTATTGCAAGCAATCCATAAGTCCCCTACCGGATAGAACCCCATCAGCATTCTGAAGGGCCATTGGCCATTCACTAATGTGTAAATTTTTCTCTATTTTAAGTAAATTTGTTGGAAATGTTCTTTAAACGTGATCACAGGAAAAAGTTTTTATGAACAGACAGACAGACGGACTGAAGGACACTCTAAAGTTAATATTTGAAACATCCCTGTTACCAAAATATAACATTTTAAAAAGTAAAATTCTTAAAGAGGAGATAACTCTGGAATTAAAGATGCAATTTCATAAAAAGTTTCAGCTCTTTTTGACTTATCACAAATATTGTTATATTTGCCATGTTTTAAGCCTATTCGTTGCCAAGGCAACCAATATTTTTTCAAAATAGGAAGAACAGATAAGACATGCATAATCTCAAGACTGCCATCTACCCACATGTCAAGTTTCATAAAAATATTTCCAGTACTTTTTGAGTTATCACTGAATCCAGTTTATGTGTAAAAATTGCCATATTTTCAGTCTATTTGTTGCCATAGCAACCAGAATTTTCAACATAGGAAGAAAAGAAAAAGACGTGCATAATTCCAAGACTGCCATCTACCCATATGTCAAGTTTCATAAAAATATTTCCAGTACTTTTTGCTTTATCACTGGATCCAGTTTATGTGTAAAATTTGCCATATTTTCAGCCTATTTGTTACCATAGCAACCAGAATTTTCAACATAGGAAGAAAAGAAAAAGACGTGCATAATCTCCATACTGCCATCTATCCATATATCAAGTTTCATAAAAATATTTTCAGTACTTTTCAAGTTATCGCGGGATCCAGTTTTGTGGACGGACGGACTGACGGACTGACAGACAGACGGACGGACAGACGGACAGACGGACAGACGGACGGAGGGTAAACCTAAAGTCCCCTCCGGTAAACCGGTAGGGGACTAAAAACAAATAATCATAAAATAAACTCAAATCCACTTTAAACAAACACGCCAACAATATTATTTCTAAAAATATAAATGCAAAAACAAAAATGAATAGAAAATAAATTAGTTATTAATCAATTTATTAATTAATAAATTAATTTCTTGCCTTTAAATACATTATTTATTTGTTCGGTTCCACCAACATACGGAAACAATCGACAAAAAGCTTTATTGTTTACTAATAGTTGTTAATGCTATTTACTTCAATTAAAGCTGAAAAAGCACTTAAATTATCCTTATGCAACAATGTCAAAATTTAATGTCAAGGTTGTTTCTATTTTAAAAAATGCACATTTTCCCGTAAATAGCAATGCCATCATCATTGTCAAAACAATCAAACGGTTTTATCTGAATACTTTTTATAGAGTAACGTAGTTTGAAGTGTTACGTAACTATGTATTTATCATGTTACAATGTACCATTATTTAAAATCTTAAGCCGCTCACTTCGGTTTATTGAAGCTAGCCACGGAGTGTTTGGCCGCAATGTTTATAATCAATATACAATAAATACACAAAAAAGAACAACATAACCTTTTTTAATGAATTTAGAAACGATTTTGTTTCATTGTGTTACGAAGAAAACAATTTGTGCGTTTTAACGACGTAACTCCAAAATACAAAGTCTATTAATAGCTATATCTATATTAATAGCTATATCTATAATTAGGTGTTCAAACAAAATATTCATTTACATTGTCGATGACATTCATTCTGTGCGGTGGTGTCCCCCTCAATATTAACTGTAAGAAAACAAACAATCCTTGAACTGCTATCGAGAGAACTGTATATACAACTCACACTTTCCATGCATTTTTATTAAATCTTAAGTAAATCAATTCATAGTTTCTTTATTTGAACTGTCGGCATACTTTTACTGAAAACCGTTTTATGCATGTCATCTTATCTTATTTGTAGGTTAATGTTCTATTGCAAAAAATTTATTTTCTTTAACAAACTTTATTTCTCTTTACATTTATATATCAATTGAACATATATAAAGTTATAAATAATAAATATAATTATAAAAAATGGGGCTTTAACTTGGTCTCTCCCAACGCATGGCAGATCAAGTTGAATATTTCATATCGCCGGTCACCGTTATGACATCACTGGTGTCGTAAATTACACGACTTTATATTACAAATACATCTTACAAGTTACATGGAAATTTAAGCTGAGTAGGTTTGCTTTTCAACGGTCATACATTATGTAATTAGTATGTTATTATGTAACTTACTCCATGTTCGTATTACCCATAATCATTAGATTTGTGACTGTTTGTATTTGGCGGAAAATTATTATATTTCTTTTTACTCTAAAACATAAGAATTGTGTATTTTTGTTCTGACGGGAAGTTATGTCACTTATGAATTACCCCATATTAAGACATTTACCTATTTTAATGATATTCATGACTCTTTAAATTGGCGGGAAGAAACATCCTTGTTAAATTGTGAGTGTTAAAAAGGGTTCATTAAAAGGTGATTAAAAAGTGTAGTTGGATGTAAAAGTGAAAATAAATTAAATCTGGATTTAAAAGTAATTTTTATTGTCTTCAATGTAGTAAAAGCTAACAGGAAAAGAGTTTAGAAAATCTGCTACTTTGAAATTTGGCGCCGGAACCCGGGATTTGAGAAATAACATGTTTGATGTTTTTTCGACAAAATAGAATTTCTTCACAACGTATAAATGATGTTTCTGTGAGATGCGAAAACACATGTCTTACAATTTCGCTTGAAAGGATTCTCGATTCAGTCAAAGAAAATAGTGATGTGTGGTATCCTGAAATGTGTTTATGTTTGAATACAAAGGCGAAGAGGTAACCAGAGGTAATCAGAATAGGTGTTTCTCAAATGAATTTAAAAGTGAAAAAAAAAGGAATAAATTCAAGGAACCACTTACTAGGTAAATTCTGAATAATGTTACTCTGATTTTCTTGTGTGTTTATAAATATCTACATTGTCATCATAAGTGACTTACTATATCTAAAAGGCGTGCGCACACGCTACTTCAATTTCCTTGATGAGGAACTACGAACTAGAGATAATTTATTAGAAACAAGTATTTAGAGCATTAACCCAGAAGAAAACAAGAAATTTGAACATTCTGTCAATGAAACTAAACTAAAGATTGATATTTATATAGATAAGCTTACTGTTAAGTCAAAAAAGGTAGCGCATGCAACTGATTATCCAGATAGTGAATTTATTCAGGAGATGCTTGAAATTGATTCGGTCATGCGTGATAGGGCTTTGTCTATAGCCTTTAAACTGAAAAATGTACAGACCGACCTGAAAAGCAAAATAGCAGAGAATTTTGTAAAAGAGGAGTCGGACGAAGAAGGGTCAGCTTTACAAAATATGTGTGAAGTTCAGATGAAACTTCAAAAAGCCTTCTTTGAACGACAGCAAGAGCGGACAGAAGAGCAACTGATAATGCAACAGAAATTCTTTAACAAGGAACACAGTCTCAACATTACGAGTGTGAATACTGTCAAATTGCAAAAGTTAGACATGGTTTCCTTTAATGGAAATGAACTCAAATGGATGGAATTCTGGGACTCTTTCTCTAGTGTTGTACATGAAAATGACAAGCTGTCGCCAAGGAATGAGTTCAGATCGTTGATCAAGAATCTTGGTCTAGCAGATGATATACCCAATGAAGAATACACAGATTATATTGATTTGCTGTTGGGAAATGAAAATGATTATTACTTATATATAGTGTTAGGACATAAAATAGAAAGTCAGCCAGGCTTATACTTTTTGTCATCGAAACTTGGTTGGATTCTTTTAGGGAGAACAAATGAAATCGATGACAGTGTGACTGATGCCAATATGCTAATATTATCACATGGCAATAACATTACTAAGACACAAGTGTTTACAAACGTTGACAGATATGTTCCAAAATTACCTGACATAGAAAACTTTTGGAATATAGAAACAATACGATTGAAAAACAGCACAAATGGAAGAACTGAGGATGAACAAGCGACAGAAAAGTTCAAAGAAAGTCTTGTGTTCAAGAATAACAGATATAATGTCACGTGGCTGTGGAAAGGCGAAAATGATGAAGTTCCAGAAAATCGTCCTCTAGCTTCTGGACAACTTAAAATATGATAAACAAGATCAACAAGGAAAGGCGGCGTTCAATGAACGCAAGTCATTAGTGTCAAGGTTCAGAGACAAACCAGATGTATTACAGAGATATGATTCGGTTGTACAAGATCAGTTGGAAAAGGGAACCATAGTAAAGGTTGAGACCTCTGAAAAGAATGGACATATCCGTTACTAGCCCCATCACGCAGTGATAAAGCCTGACAAATCAACGACAGAGCTGAGAATTTTGTATGACGCATCAGCTTATACAAAGGTTGAAAAAAAACATTCTGAACGATTGCCTCAACAGAGGACCCGTGCTTTTAAATAACTTGTGTGGAATTCTGCTAAGATTTCAACAAGATAAGATCGGTATTATGTCCAATATAGAAAAGGCTTTCTTCCAAGTTGACTTGCAGAAAGATCAAAGATATGTCACTCGTTTTATATGGTCAAAAGATATTGAACACCCAGATGAATTGCATAATCAGATACAAGAACACCGGTTATGTAGGATCCCCTTTTGGAATTGTGTCAAGTCCTTTTTTATTTGGAGCAGCAATTGATTATCACTTGGAGTGTTAATCTGTAAAAAAACTGAAACGAGATATTTTATGGACAATGTTGTAACGGGAACAGAAAACATTGACACTGCGAAAAATTTGTATATTAAGTCCAACAGAATTTTCGACGATGCCAGCATGAATCTTCACGAGTGGGTGTCTAAAAACTAAAAACAGAGACCTGGCGGAAAGTATATCACATGAAAACAGAGCGAATTAAACTGTGATTAAAGTGTTAGGTCTAGAATGGAACAATCAAAAAGATACATCGGCGATACAGACAGTGAATATATCGACTACTCAGGGTGTAACTAAACGTGTCATTTTGAGCAAAATGGCCTCCGTATTTGACCCTCTAGGTATATTTGCACCAGTTACGCTTAGAGGGAAATTACTCATTCAAACACTGTGGAAGAAAAAGGTCGATTGGACGAAGTAGACCTTGTATGGCATGAAATTCAACGAGAGCACAGTGTACTATATAGACATGCCACCCCACGATGCATTGTAAGTGAAGGTGATAACAAAAATAGTCTTGTGTGTTTCTATGATCCCTCTACCAAAGCAAACGCTACAGTTATATAATTGATGAAGTAAGAAAATTCAAAACAGCACATCGAAATGGTGTTTTCAAATGCTCGACTTGCTCCAACTTCAAACATCAGTATTTCACGACTTCAACTTATTGCTGTACTTATAGGGGTACGATATTTAGCCTTTATACAAGAGCAAACAAAGATGCAGATTGACGAAGTTGACATTTGTTCTCAGATTCTCAGTGTGCATTAAAATGGATTATGTCGGAAAAACAGCTTCCATTGTTTTTTAGAAATCGAGTTAATGAAATAAAAGACCACAAACATGTTGCCTTCAATTTTGTCAAGTCTATAGACAATCATGCTGCTATAGCCAGTCGGGGTTGCTCTACAGAAGATCTTGTGAAAATTTCTTCATGGCGGCATAGTCCTGAGTGGCTATTGCAAGACATTTTTCCGAGGGCCATCAGAAGAGTTAACCTGTAATGAAAATGACGGAATGGACAAAACAATGGTAACAGAATGTAAATAAAAAGAAAAGAAGAGGACTGAAAATGTGTGTGTTTCTGCATTTTGGGCAAACAATTAATGTTTTCCTTCGTGTGCTCCATTTGAAATAGATCAAACAAAATATTCTCCGGTGACGAAGCTGTTACGTGTCACAGCATATGTTAAAAGAGCAATCGGTAAAAAAATGAAAAAAGAAATCTATAATCCATATATTTCCAACATCAGTAGAAATTCAAGAAACTGAAAATATGTGGATAAAACATGCGCAACACAAACATCTTTTTGAAGTTAATGAGTCAATCAGGGGAAAGAAAGAATGCAATCTACAGCAGTGACTTGATGTGTTCATTGATATTAACGGCCTTTTAAGGTGCAAGGGTCGTTTAGAAAATGCTACTTTAACGGAATCAGCTAGACATCCATCACTGCTACCTCGCGATGATCCTTTAACAGTGTCAATTTTCGAAAGGGAACAGAAGCGTTTGCTTCACGCAGGTGTGTCTCAAACACTTATTCAACTTAGGTATCATTACTGGATACCGAGCGGCAGAGCTACGGTACGAAAAGTTCTTCATAATTGTTAATTGTGTCGTCGAGTTGAAGGCGGAGCGTACAAAATGCCTCCCATAGCTTCGTTGCCTCGGTCAAGAGTTACAAAATCGATACATTTCAGTCATATTGGATTGGATTACTTCGGAACATTATACATAAGTGACACATTATACATAAGGGACAATCAAATCGGAAAAAAATGTATGAGTGTGCCTATATACATGTATGGTCACACGTGCAGTTCATCTGGAAACATGACATGAAAACAGGGGCATTCTTTAACAGTTTTCGGAGATTCATAGCATGCAGAGGAAAACCTAGGGAGGTTCTCAGTGGCAATACGTAAGATTTTAAGCTAGCGCAATGTACAATTGAGTTGTTATTGAGCTAAATTTTGAAAAGTGATGTTGTTTAAATCTACAGTTCATATGAAGGTATTAAATTGAAGTTCATTGTAGAAATCGCTCCATGGATGGGCGGTTTCTATGAATGACTTGTTGGTTTAACTAAAAGAAGAGGCAGAAAGTTATTGAACATCGACCAGCTTATCACTGTCATAAAGGAAGTTGAACCTATTGTGAACTGTCGCCCATTAGTTTATGTTGGAGACGATATAATATCCAATATCACGCTGACACCATCACACTTCACATGTTTGGACCCGAATGTCGGGATTCCTGAAATTGAAATATCATCAGACGACCCAGATTTTAAGGTGATAGAAAGTTTCAGAGGATAAATTAGTGCAATATGGAAAAAAGGACAGCGGCTTTTGGATTCCCTCTGGAAAATATGGAAGGATGAATATTTAAGTAGTCTTAGGCAAAGAACACAAACAAATCAAAAACAAGGAAAGCATAAAGTAAATGTAGGTGATGTAGTACTGATCAAAGATAACACTACAAGAGGTAGCTGGAGGCTTAACAAGTCATAAAACTGTTTGTTAGTTCCGATGGTTTTTGTTCATTCTGCAGATATTGAAACTGCATCCAAAAAGTTGCTTAAAAAACCTTTAAGCTAACTAGACCCTATTGAAACTTCAAAACGTCTTATTCCAGAGACAGAGAATATAAGACCAACAGCAAAGAAAGAAATTGATACACGCCCCGAGAGAAAGGCAGCAAATTTAGCAAAATTACGCTTTAAAAATCTTCTTCAGTTTTTATCAAACCATAGATATTTAAAAGCAATACTTTGAACATTATGTATGAACAGTTGAATTATTTTTGAAAACACAGTGTAAATAGTTTTATGCACGAATTATAAAGCATTAAGAATAATATGATTTTATCCTTGAATATATTGTACGAATAAAATAGGGGAATTATTATTTTATATAACGTGACTGTATCCGCGAATTACTTGGAGCAAAGTTATAATACATGGTGATTTTACGCGCGAATAATTTGGAGCAATGTAATACATGTACTAGTAAATTTTGGCAAAAAAACTTGTGATATCCGTGCAACTTACAGTATTCTGTACTATTGTGTTTCAGTAGCTCTATTGCGGTAACCAATATGTTTAAAAACTGATTACAAATAATTGCTCATTTTTAGCTCGACTTTTCTATGAAAAGGGGAGCTATCCTACTCGCCCCGGCGTCGGCGTCGGCGTCGGCCGTCACACCTTGGTTAAGTTTTTCGTACCACCCCCTTTTATTTCAGAAGTATTACAAGTATGGCTTTGAAACTTACCATACTTGTTTCATAACCTCCATCTACAGACAAAT
>NW_026853625.1:0-40411 GCF_026571515.1 Ruditapes philippinarum | reverse complement strand
CGAAATGGTCTCTGGCCATCTTGTTTATAAATGTGTGCATCATTGTACATGTTTTTGAGGTATTATACATTTTGAAGTGAATTGTACTGAAGTATGAAGTTTTTAAATGTCGTTTAAAGTCCCTACAGTTATGTTGTAAAAGGACTTTTGTCTTGATTTTCAATATTTAAAGTTAAAAAAAAAAACCCAACAAAAAGACAAAAAAAACAAAACACACAACAAAAAACGATTATTTAAAGTTACATGCTAAAAAAACATCGAATTCCACTATACATTTTGTTTTGTATTTACAAACATGTTGCTTAATCATTATGGTATTAATAGAATATTGTTGTTTTTGGTTTATTAAGCTTTATCACATTAAGAAACAAATTATTATAAGTCGAAAACGATCTACAGAAGTTATTGTTTCTAACTTAACCTGCCGAAAGCGGATGTGTGTAAAACTAAATGTTCTCTAATAGTATTGTGTGAAAGAAATTCAAGAGGAACTAAAATAGCTTAAAAAATAAAAATATAAAAAAGAAGAAAACTAGAAATGTGTCCATCGGACACGGATGCCTCAACACGCCACTGTTCTGTCAATCTTATGACTCTAGGTCAAACATTTTTGGACTACATGTGCCACAAGTTGAAAACTAAAAATCAACAAAGGGCCATAATTCTGTTAAATTAGGTCGCAGCAGAAATCTCTTCCTTTAGAACCATCTTCACATTAAGTTGTTCATCACTGGAAGTTTAACAGAATTCTGCATCCGGTTAAGAGGATTGTGTTCACAAAATTTCACAAGATAATGAACAAATCAAAAAAAAGGCCTTTATCTTTTAAATTTTTGTCACACAAAAAACCTTCCTTTTACAAAAACAAACCTTTAAGGTTTTTACCCAAAGTAAGAAAAAAATTTTCAATTTTTAAAAATATACATGCTCCTTTGATTAAAAATTTTTTAATCAAAGAAATTTTTTTACAACCAAAAACCTTACAAATTTTCAAATTTTAATAAAAAAAAAATTTAAATTTTGTTTTAAAGAATCGCTTTCCTTTTCAGGAAAGAATTCCCTTTAAAAAAACTGCCATTTTTTTTTAACGTCACAAATTTTCCATTGGACCACCTAAAGTTTATAGAGTTTTAAACATGAAATATCTACTTTGTGTGAAGTTCAAAAACCATTTTTCTTTTATAATTTACAAAAAGAGACTGTCTGAGACAGTTACCAATAGTCTTGAATATGAAATTGAGCAATAGTATATCTTTTAAGAGAAATTTTAAGTTCACAAAATTTCTACCGCATAGTTATAGTGAAAAAAATCAATTCAAAAGGGCGCCATAATCTGTTAAATTTTGTCGCAGCAAAAAAATCCTTCTCTTTTACTACCATCTACACATGAAAGTTTGTTTAATCCCTTGAAAGTTAAAGCAAAATCTTCCATCTGTTAAGAGAAATGCGTTCACAAAATTTCTACATAGAATATAGTGAAAAAATCAACAAAGGCCATAAGTCTGTTAAATTTGGTCGCAGCAAAAATTTTTCCTCCTTTACTACAATCTACACATAAGGTTGTTCATCCCTGGAAGTTTAAGCAAAATCTGCCATCCGGTTTAAGAGGAGTTGTGTTCACAAGATTTCGGGACGTACGGACAGACGGACGGACGGACAGACGTACGGACGGACCGACAAATGCAACGCTATATGCTCCCACTTTGTGGGGGCATAAAATGCCTTTTCCAGGAATCGAACCAGGGTCTCTACACTGACAAAGCTAACACGCAACCACTACACTTTTACGCTGAACAGATAAAATATGAGTAATTATGTAGGTGATTAAAGATTAAGGCGATAAATAGTAATTATCCTTTTATATATTAAGCATTATCGACAAACCCTTTTGTCAATATTAATGTAAACAGATAATGTCAGGAAAACCGACTTCGCGCTGTACTGTAAAAGTAAGTATAAGTATTTTAACGGTAAGTATCAGTACTGGCACTAGTCAGGAAATTGTATTATGTTTATATTGTTGTAATGGGCTGGTGGGCCAAAAACATTGTAATTGCATTTGTTTGCAAGCAGTTACTTGTTTTGTCTTTGTTTTGTTGAGTAATGTTTTGTAACAGAAACTTGACCAATGAGTGGTAAAATGTTATGTTTGAATTAAAAGATTTTTATTATTATATTTCAAATATAACGAAAGAAATCTTCATCAATTATTGATATGTTGGAACTATAACAATGCCACCTTTGTCACCAGTATAGCGCCAGATCAGAAAGGCTCTGTAAAGTTGGAAGCTTATTTCATTGTGAAGTTTGATATTGAAAATTCTAATAATTTGAATAAACTATTCAAAATTCAAAGCAGAACGAACGAATCTATTACACATATTCAGTAGGTTTTAGATAAAAAACCTTAAATGTCTGTTTCATCTTAGACTGCCTTTAGCAGTGATAACGCATCCTGTCTCTTTACTTTTGCTGTCTTTTTTCTACAATGTACTTTTACAAAAATATTCTGGAGACAACTACCAATCATTGGTACTTAAACAATGCTACTTTTTGACAACTAGTTTCGAATGTAATGCTTTTCGTCAGGTGATGAGCATCAAGTTTGTTCTATGTTTGTGTGAGAGACACTATGTGATTTCAACGGACGAGTGTTTAGTTATCGCCGGATGCGAAGCATTTGTTTTGTATAAGTGCGAGTAATGGCAGACTTTGAAACATTGAACGTGTTTGCGCACTGTTGAATTAAAGATATCGCAGGCCTGGCTTAAAATGACATTATGCCCATCCAATAGTATTTAAGGGTTGAAAGTCGAAATAAGTTTTTATTTTCAACAAATGTATTCATTGCATAAACAATAAGTTCCTTAAGACACTTTTTTATAAGAACAATCGGAATTTGCCGATAACGTTCAATATATAAAAGGTTGGGTTAGTCTATTTATATTTAAGCAAACTTATTTTTTATAATAATTCTAACATTTTCCAATATTGGCTGTTAGTTAATCACAATTAAAGCAGTGATTTTTAAAAATAAATTATAAAATATATAGTCAATTCAGCTCAACTTGACGATAAACAGGGAGCATAATGTCACTTTAAGCAAGTATGGTCAAGGACAACAGTGGTTGATGCAAGCAACGATCTGGATCTGTGCCTCTCAGCAGTATTCAAAGTAGTGTTGAATATTGATATACATTTAAACGAATTTTGTTATTTACGAAATACATAAGTACATAATACGTAGACCTGCAGACTGGAAGTTCGGCATTTAAGGACATCACACAGGTTTCTAATTTTATCGACAGGTTCATAAGTGCACCTCAGTCGAGATATTAACCTGCTTACACATTGCATGTCACTTATTATATACCATTTAACAAACAAGCAATTTTGTTTTCCATTTATTTCAAAAAATGTTTACCATGCAGCATTTGAATCTTTTAAAGCCACATTTTTTAACTGTCTGATTCGTAATCGTTTTTGGAAAAAATCCGATTTTGACTAAAAAAACTCATTTGATTTGCAAACATTAAGCGTATTTATGTCATTGTCACTGCTACATGTAATCCAAAAATAGTCCCAATCTTCACTCGTGTTATCGATTCCTGATGCAGCAAGGCCATTTGTAAACTCTTCTGCTGTTAATGACAAGGTACTGTCTATGTCTATTATTTTACATATTGTCAAATCAAATTCACGTACTTCCTCAATGAAGTCCTTGTTGTTTGATGTATATTGTTGTGTCATCTTCTTTACAAACTCACTATTCGAGATTTTTGACTGGCCACTTAAAAAAACTGTTTTCCATAACTCGATAATTCTCTCTTTTAGGATCTTTATGACAAACTTATCAGCATCGTTGTAAATTTTCTTTCTTGTAAATGTAAATGGTAAAACGGGTTGAAACGTAAAATAGCATTTTAGATATACACATTTATTTTATTATGCATCAGTTAGTAAGAAGTTGTATTTAAAACAGATTTTGACGAACAATGAACTTATAAATTATCATTTCTGAAGGAAACACTACGTTATATGGTGAATATTTTTTACATAAATAATGTATGATGTTGACATGTGTAACAGTGGATAATACAGATGTGGCAATGAACACTTTCGTTTAAGATGCTTAATATCTATAATTTTGATATGAAAGCTTTTATTAACATATTAAATGTACTTAAAAGGCACAGAAATGTGATTTTGGTAATGCTAATCTCTTTTCATGTTAAAAAAGGGAGGAAATTAAAAAGTTATTTTTTATAAAGTTGAGGTCATTTTTTTTTCAATTAGAAATACCTTGATACATTTTAAAGATTACATATAATCTGAACAAATATTTGCAGTACATATTCTTCGATGTTTGAAAATTGTTTGAGAAGCTAAATTATATACATATATAAATTTTCACTGAACTGTGGTAACAACCTAAATTACAGCATGCAGGATCTTTAAATTTCGGATACTATGAGAGTATGATACAGCTTTTTTCTTATTCATTTCTATTTTATTTCTATTTTACTTTTAAAACATTCAAGATAAATGACCGTTTAGTCTCACTTCTAATATTTGATACATGTTTACTTACTCAAGTTCTAGAAAGTCATCTTTTGTTACCATTTCATCAGAGTTGATATCGGTTTGTTGAAACCACTCATTCGACTTCGAAATAAGGTAAAGCCGGTAACTTCTCACCTTAATACAGTGAATGAATGAGTAAAGTTGCAGTATGTATATGCTTCAATCTTAATGAAATGTGATATCAAACAATTAAAATGGTATACAAATATTATAATTTAGTGTAAGCCTTTTATTGACCCAAACAAATGAAATCTACAGCAGAAAATTTCATACTTATTGTTGCAGCTGTCAATCACGATGAATTGTCATACAAAAGAACACACTTCCGATAAACAATATAGTATTTATGCAGTGTTAAGTTCAACATTAAACATAAAAAATATATTTACCAATCCTTGTGATGGATCGGAACGTACAAAACACGCATCAGGTAAAGCTAAGAAAAGGAGAAAAAACAACATCATCTATGATATAAAATGCAACAAGAACATGCTACTGAGACTATACACAAATCTGGAGAAAGTGTGATCCCTCGGAAGCATTTATCACAACAATTGCAGAATCGGCTTGAATGAGTCTGTACATTAAAGATAATGAAATCCCTCACACCTCCCTAGTACCGGCTTCAATTTTCAACACTTAATAGTGTTGGAATCAATGATCATGAAGGACAATTTTTTTTTAAAAAACCATGAAATGAAGTACGGGCCAACTTTTTACACCTGCCAAACAGCACTTGACATCTACTGTTGTAAAGTATAAAATTGTTAAAAAATGTGATCCCTCGGAAGCATTAATCACAACAAAATTGCATGAACAAAACCTTTCAAACCAATTTTCAGATCAATTGAACTATCCGCCCTCCTTGGAAGGACTTAAACTATAATATAATAGTCGTTCATTTTATTTATGAACCTTTGTTTTTGTTTGTTTGTTTGTTTGTTTCATTTTACGCCTTTTTCCAACAGTATTTCAGTCATATAGGCGGGTAGTTTCCTAACCATCGTTCCTGGAGAGTTACACCAGTACTAGACTACCTTCCTCCGCGCTAAACTACCAAAGCATCTCCCGGGGATCGAACCCACGCCAGAGAGGTAACTGGATTAGAAGTCATCGACTCTAACCCCTCGACCACGGAGGCGGCTATGAACCTTTGATACAGATAAAAAAAACGTCCTATACTATTATTTTTTTGAACCCGACATAACCATGTACACTTCGACAGATTTGTTGTAAGGACTTATTTAATACTTTAGCTACATAAATTTATTTATTATGTGATCTATAAATAGCTTTAAAATGACTTTATTCGACTGGTAAAGGTTTAATATTTTGTAAAAATAACTAGTGAATATCAGAGTATATTCAATGTTTTCTTTCTTTCTGAGTATATTCACTGTTTTTTCTCTAAACATAACTTTTTCTGGAAAACCCACAAACAGCGCGTGCTATGGCGTGACGTCACGCCAAGTTGTTATGTTATTTTTCTGGAAAAAAAAACGTTTGTCAACTCGCAAATAAATGTCAAATGACTATATTTTAGTTACCGTGTTTACAATTTCAAGAATATTTCCAATGCGCTCATTAAAATGTCGGAGCCAAACAATTGTAAAAAGTAGACGTGATGATAAATGTCAATTTCCGTCCTTTCGTATTCAGTGGCAGATTTGTCATCCTTTTATTAAAGCGATTTAAAGATTGTATAATAAAAAAGATTTGTACTTTTTTGCTGATGAATATGATGTGATATTTACTGATAAAAAAATAATATCAATTTCTTTCAGTACATATCACATCATATTCACCAGCTTAACAAATCCATATTTGTATAATATTCTCCACCGTACATATCCTTGTTGATACATAAATTCCGATGACATGCATTGAAAGAGGAAGTTTTAAACACATCAATGATCCAATCGTAAATTTCGCCTGTTGAAACATAAATGTTAAAGTAGTCACAATTTTGTATTAAAACTTATGCTCAGCGATTGATATTTTTAACAACTTGAATATTATAAACGCGTTAAATGCATTAAATGTTACCAAAAAAGTCAACTTATTATAAAATTCCCGGAAATCGCATTCTATATCAAAGAGCAAATATATCACGAGCATTGTGTGATTAGGGTAAATATCAAAGATATGACAAAATTGAAATAAAAAATTGGAAACATTGGAAACGATGACGGTTGAAGGCAAACAATATGCTCAATTTCACTAAAATATAAAAAAGACAATGAAGTAGATGGTATTTAGCATTTGCAAGCTGATCAGATAGATATTTATGAATTGAACTTTTTAAAATATCTATTACATTATAAAGGGCCCAAAATAATTTCTGTTTTAATAACAAATAATTTCACATTAAGAGCTTAAATCATCCAACATGCCATTAAAGTATTAATTAAACACTTTAAAACTAATTTTACCTTTTCCTATGAACTGAAAGAAAAAAATTATGTCGTAGCCTCTGTTTAAAGAATGTTTACGAGAGAGCTGCCTCTCGTAGAATAAATATAAGTATTTTCACCTATTAGTAATTTAACTTTCGAACAATTCAATAAAAAGTGTTTTTTTATTTGTACCAGTGTTATTTTTACTTTGAGACAAAAATTATATTTATTCCCTGTTCCTAGATATTTCTTACCAAACTTTCATTAATTATAACATTTTTTTTATTTATATATAAAACTAACTTAATTACTTTTTAAATATTTGCCACATAAGAAACGATGTGCAACAAATGAATGACCAGGAGCAGGTAGGACAAACTACTCCCATCATTGTTAAAAACAGCATTTCAATATATATGTTTTTTTTTTTTAAAGGGTTCATATTTATATATTGTGACAAGGTAAATACATTCATTTTTTACATTCATTTTCTACACTAATTATGAGTACTTTCTTCTTTTTTTTTTGACGAGTTTTCCGTTTGAATCGCGAAAGGTCATTCATAAGGTGTCAAGAATTTTGAACCTAAATGGAAATATATTTTTTAAATCTTAAATTTTCAAAAAAAAAAATATAAGTACATAACTTCAACGGAAGCGGAAAAAATATCTCTTGTGACAAAAAATAACAAAAAAAAACAAAACAAAACAAAAAAACAACAAAAAAAACAAAACAAACAAACTTACCACCGCCTTTGACAAGTAAAGCCAAAAAAATATTAGCTGTGACATAAAGAAGAAGCCGCATCTCAACTATGATTCTTGTAAACTGGATTTACTTTTTTTATTCTTTTGAAATATATTCCAGTCTATCGATCAAACGAGCGTTTAACAGGACACGTTTTGATCCAACATAACAATTCTTCTCTTACTTTTATATGACAACCAAAATATAGGCGTAGCTTATGTACACTTTTAAAAAAAATATACCAACACGTTTTAGATTTCCTTTTCCTACTTTATAAATGTTCGCTGATGTATGCAATATTTAGATTTCATGAAAGATACTATTTATCTTCAATGTTTAATTCCGATTTTATATATTTTCAAATGAGAATTGTGACCAAAATCCATTCTTTACCAACCCCCGCCTTTTTACTTTGTTCCCGGAATGTTAACAGCTGTTTTGTTCTCTGTTTAATGTATACCTGCAGTGCACAATTGATGCAAGAAAGATGTAATAATTATTCTGATAGCTGTACAGCGCTGCTTATTTACTTATTTTTATACAGGATTGAAGCTTTAATGAGTAAAATTTGCCACAAAGTTTGAATGGCAGAGTGGTTAATTGTTTTTGCATAAAAATACATTGTTATTTTAAACACTTACAAGCATTTAATTTAATAGGGGAGATTACTAACGCTCATTTTCAAGCTGATACTGTATACGATGCTGATTGTGTATATTTTGTTTGTTTTCAAATGCAGAATTGGATACCTTTTTAGCAAGACTTTCTTATATCTGATTCCAAATTTTAACTCAATATTCTCACTTGCAAAGCGTATGTTTAACGTATTTGTTAAATCTCCATGTAAAATATATTTACAATCTTCCGTCCTGTCATCGAATCCTGATGCAGCATAGTTCGCTATGAACTCTGCTTCTTATTCTGGCATGATATTGTCTTGGTTTACTTTTTTGCACAATGCTAATTCATAGCTATTCAATAATAAGTGATTATATTGTTGGATCATCATCCAGGTTAACTCATTTTTTCGAGATATTTAACTTGGTAATTAAAAAACCGTTATTCCTGAAAGTGTCTATGTAGTTGTCACCGTTTGTTCATTTTTAGCAACTTTGTAAAAGTTTTTCTGGGAAATGTAAAGGGTAATATTGTTTCTCTTTCAGTTTCAAGGAGTTTTTTTATACATAAAACAGAATCTGACGATACTTTCCTGATATATTGCAAATTCTGAAAGAAAAAATATGGGACAAAGTCAGAATCTGATGACAAATAATTATCATGTTAATAATGTCAGAAAATGACTTGTAATACAACCATAGGAAGCAATGAACAATTTTAATTCAGTAGACCTGAAGACGTATAACTGTGACTTTTACAGCTCTTTTGAATCTGTTATCTGTCTTCAAGAGGCACAGAGAGGTGGTTTTGGTAATTATCTTTTACATTTGTAATCCTATGATACAGTATTTTTGTATCTAATACATATATTTCTTTAGTTTACACCATAAATTGTTGTACAGGTCATTGTTGCTAATCATTCTATGTCATTATGATGTATCTTTCCAGGGACAATTTCACTCTGTATGTAAGCACTTTGATAAATAAATCTCCTTGGTTTACGCCAGAAATGGATTCTCTGTATTTATTTAAATTATCACGGCGTTTATTAATATGTTCTTTACAGACATTAACAGCCATTTTTACATGATAGAAAAAAGACTAAGCGGCACTTATTTAAATACCTTTGAAATACGTGCTAGGAAGCGAACAAATGATTAAGAATACCTACATCTACAGCAAGCTATTTCTCTCATTTAAAAAGCATCTTTTTGATTTTTGTTGATTCTTAAAGGTTCATATCATTATTTTCATTATTTTTTAAATTATTTTACTTATAAATAAGTAAAGACGTGCATTTTTATTAAAGCCGACTTTCCAAAGAAATTATGGGTACTTTTCTTTATTTTCTCTGACAGGATTTCCGGGTTTGTTTTTACGTTTCATTTGCACCACTTCATTCAATAAAACTTTCTGAGATTTTTAACCTGAATTTAAGGTACATTTGTACTCTTTAGAAAGAAAGAAATCGTTCCTTATAACGGAACATGTCACGTCATGGACAGTGAAAGAAATGAACATTGATGGAAAACTTTTGTGGGTAATAAACATAACTATGTTTTGTTTTCTGTAATTATATGTATATGTGTGCGAGTTTAAATAAAGAACGATATAAAATTATTCCATCAGCTGCATAGGGATACAAGTCTCTACGACTATGCATTATAATAGTTTAATATATTATTGTGGTATTTTTATAAATTGTTTCTTTGAAACGTGCGCTTTTTACTAAATTAAATATGAAACCCCTACACATTTGAACTAAGGAAAAACGCTTTAAAAAACCGTTTCCTTTCCTTTATAATGTATAAAGAAAGTGACCGCTGTGAAGCAATGTCTAACAGACGTTTAACTTAGTCATTTGTGTGAAAGCCTTTTAACAGCAGTATCAATGCTCACCATTTAAAAAGTTAAATGTTTATATGACAGTACTAAAAATATCTTAGCTTTTTTAAACAAAACTTTGTAACCCAATGAATAACAAAATATGATATTTAGTTCGTATTTGTAACAAAATTACAAAAGACATCCAATTAAAGAGAAATTATTTTCACACCGTCCATCCGGTACATAATAATATATCATGCAATAGAAAAAAATGCAGTACGACTAAATTTATAATTATATATCATATCTTGCCACAGTAAAACAAGTGTAAAATATAAAATAGCTTTCAATTGATTTTTTGACTGTTGGTCTAATACTAGACTAAGCTACGGTTATTTAATTTTCTGACCCGTGTTTGGCTAAAAACCGACAGATTCCGATTAAATTGGTGAATGTGACACCCATTAATGCATTAATGTTTCATTATTATATATCATATTAGGAACAAATATGAGAAAAAAAATTGCCCGTTTCGATAGCAAACCGGAAAGTGAAATGAAAGTCATGTGAGAAGAAGACGTAAAGTTATTGCAGGAATATTTTTTTTTCTGCGAAAATAGCCGATAATTTTCTTGCATGAAATATATAAAGTAAACAAGAAGGAAATTGGAATTTTCTTATAAATATTCTTAAAATCAGGTATGTTTTTTTCTGTTTTGACAGTTAAAACAATAATGTGTGTTCTGTCGTATGTAATTAAATACAGCGAGTTAGCCAATAGCGGATCATAGCCAATAACGGGTCAGTCAGTAATGTAATAGATTATTTTACTAAATGTTTTGAACTTAAAAGTGTTATAACCTAACAGTCATGTGCATTAGGATGTGAGCTCTTTGACAGCGAAAAAAAATGTAAACATCCGGATAATTCTAATTAGATTTATTTAGATGCTTTACCAAGCGTTTCCGTTTGTCGCGAAATATTGCGCCAGTAACAACACAAATTTGCAGTCGCTGCTTTATTGCTGAAAAACCCCAAAAGATATTAGATCAAACCTGGTAGGTATTTTGATGCCCTATATGCAGCAGCAGCCGTTTAAAAAATGCATGAGGAATTATAGTGACAGCGCTGGTCAATTAAATTGCATCACGTTGTCCAATAGCGGGTCATGCAATTTTCCAGGAAGGGACCGCCTCAAAGTTATCAAACAGGTTTTAGAAACTATTTTTTAAAGCAAATTTTGGTTTGTATACAAAGAAATATAAAATTTAATTTATTTATGTTATTATTGCAGGTGAATTATGCAGTCCATGCTAAATATATGGTGTTGTATGTAGTATAAACTGCTGCAACATTGAAATATTATTGTTATAGATTCTAAAATATCATTTTTAACTGTAGAGTAACTTCTTTATTTTTAAGTTAACCACTTAAAACTTCAAATACATGTTTTTTCATCACCCGCAGGATGTGTGCCAAAATTTATTACTTTAGCACACATTTGTTTTACAGAATTATTTCCCCATTGAACTAAGAATTTTGTTTAAAATTTAATAATTTTTCTTATTATTATTATTATTATTATTACTTCATTTCTTGAAGTATCTCCTTTTATCTTCAAATGTTTGTTACTTATTATCACACACATCACATGTGATAGATTTATCACTCTAGCATGAACATTTTTGTAATCACCCCCCACCCCGTACTTTTGGTTATTGTTCTTTGTCATTACTCACATCATGACATGACAAGCTCATTTGTTTACTTGTTTTATTGTTTCAGATTCTAATGCCTAAGGGAAAGAGAAAAAGTATTCAATGCAGCCTCCTCAGTGGTAAAAAATAAAGAATAATAGTTTTAAACATGGCTAGCACATAAAACATAAATAAATGCTTTAATGCTGTGCTGTTATTTATTCTTTTTTCCTAACTTATTCTCATTAAGATTACCTTTTTATATAAATGAAGCTATTGTTAAATCTAATTTTCCTTTATTAATGAAATAATTTTTATTTTTCAGGAAACTTCAGAACAATCCATGGTCCTTAAAAAGTCAGTTATCAAAGGGTATCACGCTTTTCAAATAAGACCACCATCAATTACATCCCCAACACATCTAACTGTAGAGCTTGAATATACAAATATCTATGATACTGATGCCTGCTTGGTGTGGTTGCCGCCACTTGAGTCATTCCAAACATTGTTACATGATAGAGTCACTGACCAAAAACGCCAGCTACGGTTACGAGATATAGCAGGACTTCCAATTTGCCATGTTCCACGAAGGATAGCTGGCTTTTTTCTTACCATTACGGACAAAGGACATATCGAAACTGAAGTTACTGGTGAGCCCACTCAGAGTTTCCCACCATGGCCGGCTCCAAGTTCTGAAGGTTGTGGGGTTGTGTTGCCATGCAACTATATTATATTTCACCGAGATATTGAGAGTAATTTTCAAAAACTTTCTGTAATACTAGATAAAATCCCAGAAGGCCCTGCCTGCCTGACACTGAACAAGGAATAAACATACAAATGTATGTAAATTTTCAACTCTGTAAAAGCCAATTAAGCCTAACAATGCTTTCATTATTTTTTTCAAAGCCTTGTTATTTTAAGGCTATCACTTTATTTTTTCAAAGCTTTGTTATTTTTAATGTCCATTTTGCAGTTTCCAGAAGTTACTTATTGGTCATATTTCTGAACCATTTTTAGTTTCCTTTGTGCTTAGGTTTAGTACAGTTAAAGTTAATTAGTATTTTGTATTAATTTACTTGCTTTATCACAAATGATTTTATATTCAAAGGTATTTTTATCAGATGATAAGCATCTCACATGATATAAATCCATATTACAACATATTTAAACTCATTTTTGCACTTTCGACAGAATTTTTATTCTTTCTTACACATAATGTGCCTTTAAGTGACTGAAAATTCATAATGTTTTTAACCAAGCAAGTATGACTGAAAATTCATAATGTTTTTAACCAAGCAAGTATTGTTTAAAGATCTAGTCAATATTGTTTTACATCATTACATGTATTTGTTTAGGTTTGACGTAGAACCAAGTCAATATTGTTAAATGATATTAAGTCAATATTGTTTTACATAATTAAATGTTTTTTTTTAGGTTTGGCGTTGAACCAAGTCAGTATTGTTTAATGATCGAGTCAATTTTGTTTTACATAATTACATGGGTTTTTCTTTAGGTTTGACGTTGAACCAAGCCAGTATTGTTAAATGATGTAGTTAATATTGTTTTACATCATTACATGTATTTTGTTATGATTTTGTTTGTTTATATCACAGAGTTTACTCAATAAAAGAAAATCAGTTGACAATTTTGTTTGTTATTCTTATAAAGTGTATCCTCATAATGACCACATAGAAGAACATGCAAATTTCTTGAGACTGCATTTTAAGCTTTTGATTCACAACAAGACACTTGTGTTACAGTTAATTTAATAAAATTTTACATAGAATGTGCAAACAATTGCTGCGATGAGCTGCTTTGTCCCCTGTAACCCTGAAAATAAAATAAATATGTTATCTTCTCAATCTACAATTCATTGAGCAGATATCTAGATCTAGATCAGAATTATTACAATCATTATTGTTTTTACCACAATCATGCAGCTGCCATTTGGATTCTTTACTTATTGGTACCCTTTTCACTTTTAATACTCAGCGGTAACACATAGTTGTGTAATATTTTCCTGGTTAAGGAAGAATTTGACAGATAATAAATGTTTTGAGAAAACCCCCGTACGTATATCACGTGACCCGCTAATGGCCGATTTGACCCGCTATTGGCATGTTTACAAGAAGTTTGGAAACGGTAAATACACCACGATGCATTCAAAATATGAATTCACAAGAAGTATACAGTGAAAGGGGAATAAAAATACTTCTAATCATCATACATTTATATAAGAATCTAAACATCGTTCGTTCATAAACACTAAAAGTTTCGCTAGTGACCCGTTATTGGCTAACTCACTGTACTACATTTAACCAGAAATAACTTTACGATGCTGAATTCACAAAAAAAATAAGAGCCGTCCGGGTGAAATTTTATGTTCATAAAATATCTTATACAGTCACGTTTTGTTTTACTTAATCTTCAATTTTCATACGAAAGTGAATTATTAAAATGCATAATTTGAGCTATATTAAAGACGTTCAAAAAGAGGCGTTTTCGCATGCGCAGTTTCTGTAAGTTTTGTCTAATAATGCATTTTCTTATATATCATTTATATTCTTAGCACTGATAATTTTATTTGTTTATATTTTGAGCTTTTAAAATCGCTTTCAAGAGTAGCAGACATTCAGTCTCTCGTGTAAACGGCATAGGTACTATCTATACGCAGAAATCATTGTACAATGAATTAATACTGGATTGTAAATTCAAGAGTAGATGAATTAATAAACTAATTAACTGTTTAATCTTATGAATAGATAAATAAATAAATAAATAAATAAATAAATAAATAACTGAATGAATAAATGAATTATTATGAATTAATTGATTAATATATGAGTGCCCATTAACGATTTGCATGATGTTTCTATGGATAGATAAGTACAATGCATAAATTAGAAAATGTAAAATTATGAATAATAAAATGAAATTAAATAAATTATTATATAGAATTGAAAATGCATATAAAGCAATAATTGCCCTTTTTTAGTTGGAATGTCTCAATATCAAAATAATTTCGATTTCAATGACACTGTATGGTTATTCTGTTGGGGCTGTGGTTTGCGGTTTTATCTTAAGTGTCTGTTTGATTTGAGTCAAGATTCTACAGAGGGGGACATTGAACTACATTACTTTTGTTGTTTCTGAGAAATGTATAGAAAATGGCTAAGATCACCGGAAAACTGTCAACTTACCGAAAACTTATTACATTATATTCAAAGAAAAGAAACTGGAACATATGTGAACATTGAAAGCAGTATAACATTCTGAAAAACTTTTATTATTGTATATGTTCAAACACAACACCATGCTACACATATATATTGACAAAAATATGAAAACTTTAAGAGTATCGATTTAAAGTTCCATCCAGGATGCAGAAACAGATTAATACAAGACTAAAACCATTTCGCCTAGAGGTAAAACACTTGTGAATTTAGTTATTGAGATATTTGAACAATAAAAATCCAGATTCATAACGAATTAAGGAATCAAATATTGTTGACACAAATAAACATTTGGTTTGTGAAAAATACCCACTTCAAAATATTCAGAAACAGAATCGAAGTGTGAAAATGAATCAGATACAAGTGAAAGACACTGTTGGGATTCTGATGAGGAAATGGATACATTCTATTACGTAGACGATACTGTAAATGATCCAAAGGGGGAGCCAGAATCGAGAAAAAAGAAGAGGACAACTCTTTCATCATCTGATGACGATGATAAGGAGGGCACAGATTTTGAAATAAATCTTATAAGAGTGAAGAGTCAAATAATTATGTAAAGGAGAAAAACACTACCAACAAAGATACAAAAATGCCTAAGGACAAATATTTACTGAACCCCCAAATATTGAGAGCCAACGATATTACAACATGAAACACAATTAGCATCTAATGATACTGCAACTGACAATGCACAGCTAGGAGATGTTTTATACTTCAATATAACAGAACAAGAACATTTACAGAACATAGAATGTCAGAATGTTCAACAAGAGAATAATATGTCTTAAACAGCTGATAATGGAACACATTAAATATTTTAACAAAATGAAGTAAAAAAAGAAAAAAATAACGAATGCCAAGAAAGAAGCCAAAACGGATTTGGAAATAAAAATAACTTTGACTGTAATGTACAAAAAGGGGTCGGATGACCGGTAGTGCTCATGTAGGTATCAAGAAAGTTAATTGAAAAAAGAAATATTTTGTTGAAAAATATGCTAAAATAATGGAAGAAAAAACTTGAGGAAATCGGTGTAGAAAAAATACAAAGTCTTTTGAAGTTAGTGATGAAACCAGCAAAAGCACTTTCGATGCATATTGGAAAAGTATGGATTGGGACATAAAAAAGGTTTATGTTGTTAGCCATATTGCTTAGATAAAGACCAGAACAGAAAATAATCAACCAAAATCAGGACAAGACACTCAATAGGATGAACTCCGTAATGATAATTATCAGAAGGCACAAGATAAATCACAGGATGTAAGCCATCGAAGTTATTCATATAAATATTACTTACACGATGGCGACCTAAATTTTCAAGTGTGCACAGATTTATTTTTGTCAATATTTGGTATTTGGGAGAAGCAACTGAGAGGTTGGATTCATAAGCCGGCGGACATGGATTTTCATCGAAGAAACTTTGTGACAGTTCAAGTCCGCAAATGTTCACTTCTTATGGATTTCTAGGTGTCAATGTATGTCTTGACAAACTTCCAAAAAAGGCCTCCAATTATTGTCAATCAACTTCAAACAAGAGTTATTTAGAATTAATATACAAAAATATGAGCGGTTGTACAATGTGTAAAAGTGAGAATAAAGTGATTTTGTTTGCAAAATAGTTTTGCTAGGATTTTCAAATCTCTTAACCTAGCCTTGTTTCAACCAAAAAGGACCAATGCGACATATGCGTTGGGTTTGAAACGAAAAATATTATAGAAGCGGAATATTTACTTCATATAAAAAGACAAAATAGGGATAGGTGTTAAAAATCAAGAGATAAAGAAAGAGCTAAAGAAGATCCTTTAATAAAAGTAATTACAATGGATACACATGCTGTCCTTTTTCCTTCCTTGCAAGAAAGTGCACTTCATTTCACAACTAAATTAAATTGCCCCAATTTTACAATGTAATCTAGCTAATGTGAATGTTACGTGTTACTTTTGACATAAAGGGGAGAGAGGTATACAGCAAATTCGTTTGCCAGTTGATTAAATGACTACTGAGTCAAAGAAATAGTTCTATTTAGTGACGGGTGTTTCAAAATCGCAATGTGACTCTGGCAAATGCTTTATTAAGAATGCCATTAAATATAATGTTAGAATATGTTAGAATACAACAGAAGTTTCAAGAGAAAGGTCATTCTCAGTGGAAGATCGTACAGTGCATAACGAAATCAAACGAAAATTAATAAAGAACCCTGCATATTCTCCAGCTAAATATATAAATGGCTTTAAAACTGTTCACCCAAGTTAACCATACGAAATTAATTACATTCAACATGACTTCTTTAGGGACTTAACGACATTAAGAGCTTATGACAGCATAAGGCCAGGACATAAAATAGGTGACCCTGTTGTGACTGATAAAAGATGTTTGACCTACTCTTCTACTGGATACATTGAGTATGTATTGTTCTATGAAGAGCTATTTAAACCTTTGACACAAAAAAGGGAGCGATTGACATAAAAACAAATATTCCTTCATTGTACAAAGAAGAAGTGGGTACAAAACCTACTAAATTTACACACCTACACCAATTAAAGTGTGTAATTCCTGTTGACTATCATAGTTTTATGACAATTCTTCTTTTGCTGAAATGTAAAGCGATTGACTAAATTGTTATACAATTTTTTAAAAATAAGATTCAGTACTTAAAATGTGACACGTTTTGTGAATTCACATTACTTGTATAATGAGTATTGTATTTGTTCACAGACAAAACGTCCATTACGTCAAAGACTTGGGTTTAATTGAAGAATGTTGTCTTACGTTTTTGAATCGTGTATTCAAAACAATTGATTATAATTGTTAAGAATATTAAGTTTTCAAAGCTTAGAAACTGAAAATTTTCAGTTTAATTGCTTTAGAATTTCAAAGTTTAAAGAAGAGTTGCTGTTTCATTTGTTTAATAACTAAAAAGTTTATTTTCATTGTTTAGATAATAACTAGGTTGGTGTTAGGATTAAGGATGTTTACTTGAATTGTTCTCAACAGTTTTAAAGACTTATATGATTTTTTTGTTAACCAAGATTTACTTATAGTCTATAAAGTTTAATAAAGTTATTAAATGTTTTGTTTCATTTGTTGACACTTTTTTGCCGAAAATTCATTATCATAATGTTACAGTTTTTTACTTTCATACAGGTTTTAATTTCTTTATCAAATACTTAGAAAATATGTGTCCTTTTATTGTCATTATGAATGCAACAATATTAAATGAATGTATGCCTTATTCGAGTTTAGGGTCATATGAGATCACATTATGACCATGTTTGTCATTGCAAAATGACGTATACGCATTTATGACGAAATATCCTGGGTTATTACAGACCTATTTAATGTATTAGAACTGTATTTTAATGTTCATAAATATCTGTAAAGTTCGTTTCTGTAGGTTAATTCATGCCAATATAAGATATTTTTTCCGTATCCTGAAAAGTACCACTTTTGCAGATGAGGCCTTTTCTAAGCACACCGACATTATATACAGTAAATATACAATGTACATGTGATAAATTTAACGTAAAACGTTTTTTTTATTTTTTTGCAAATGTACCGATTTTTTCCAATTATAATAATTTTAATATTACAAATTATTGTTGCAAGAAAAAATTCCACGGTGTCGCGAATTAAAGATTAAGGACTAATTATTACCCAATATTCTCTAATATTGACAAATTGTTGGTGACCCGACACCTTCGCCATATATCAAGCCGATTAAAACCGGCTCGTCCCTTTCGGGTGTTTTTCAAAATGGCAGATGAATCCTGTTGGAGTATAATCTACAAATGAAAACGTGTTGCACTCTTATACTGAATTTATTTAGGTGAAAAAGGCGGGTGCAAAATGGGTTGCACGCATGTATATAGTTATAGGTATACAAAAAGGGTACACTTTCTAAACTGAATCCATGTAGAGTATATTGTTGTGTACAAAAACGAGTTGCATTCTTATATTGTATATTTTAAGGGTATAAAGGTATGTGCAAAAACAGATTACACTCCTAAATTGAGTCTTATTAACTTTAAGGTATGTATGTATGCAAACAAATGGGTTGCATTCTTAAATTATTATTAGAAGATATTTATGTGTACAAAAGCGGTTTGCGCTCTTATACTGTATCAGTCAAGTGTATATAGATGTGTTCAAATAACGGGTTGCGCTCTTAAATTGCATCTCTTTAGGATATATATAGATGTGTACCAAAACGGGTTACAATCTTATAAATTAGTTTTGATATAAATTCAAAATGTCACCATAACTATGATTAAATCTTGATTTCTGCTTAAGCTGTAGCCAGGGCGGGAAGGGGGGGGGGCAGGACGGTAATACGCACTTTCCATTACCGTCCTAGAAAGGTTTAATGAAACGGAGCCTGCAACATTTTCAATTGTGTCTTGTAAGGGCTTTCTTTAGGGATTCTTTATCACTAATTTTTTGCACACTTAGATTGTATCAATCAATTGCCTCAGGGTGGCTACATAAATATATTATACTCCATAAATAAAAATCTGTACGGTATATAGCTGAGTACAAAATTGGTTTTGGTATACAGGTATGTTCAAAACCGGGTTTCTTCTATTTTATAAATAATGACTCTATCTAGTAAGCTAAATAGCTGCTAAAAAAACAACAAAAAATATTTGCTTAGTAAAGCTACATGCTAGAAAATAGTATTAAAGGTTAAAGATTAAGGCGATAAATAGTATCATTTTATATAAGCATTATCGACACTCCTTTTTGTTAAACTGATGTTAACAAAGGAATAGCTGTACTGTAAAAAATACAAGAATAAAGATCAACAAGGTAATTGCTACGTTCACAGGACGAAGCCCCCAGACACACATAAGTAGGGCACAGAACAAAAACCTGGAGTTGACATAAGGGCGGAAAAATGAGAGGGACATATGGGAATTAAAGGGATAAGGGCTGTAAGGATGAAAGGGAGGAGTAATGTAAAAGTACATGTCAGTATTAATAACGATTTGTATCTGTACTCACGGTAGGGAATCACGTGACTTTTACGGTTACGCGTACAGACAATATGGCGGCCTAAAAACCTCGCTTCACATGTGTTTTTAAGGTAATTCTTTATTATATCCCTTTTACTTACATACGAGACCTGTTGCAGCCTACGCAGAATAAAGAATTGTTGCCGCCTATACCTTAGTTTCCACTCCTGTGCTCATAGATTTTACAAACACTTAAAAATTCAACAGAAATTTTCAATGTGAACAATTATATTTCGGGTAACATTCACGCAAAATTTGTATTTTTTATGAATTTGATTAAACTACGTCGAGTTAGCAATGAGAAAATGTTCATAGAATTTCTTTATTTGAAAATGTAAATATCAGGCATGTTAAATGTTGACTGGTCATTTTCTATTCCAAAACATGAGAGAAAAATGATTTGGGTAACTCCCACGCATACTTTTATTGTTGATAACTCCCACGCAATATTTTATGGGCAGGCAATATCTATGCAGGTTATAGCCTAGATATTGATTGAACAAAATCATGATTGATGCATTTAGCCTTAAACGTTCAAAGAATTTTGAATAATATTAAAAATACCGCCAAAAGGTCCTGGATAGAATAAAGCCCATATGGATAGCAGAATACATACTCACGTGAATATATTAAAAGAAGTTTCGATATAGATGAATTAATCGCAGAAATTAAAATAAAAGTCTCAAATATAAGAAGGAGGTCGATTTCAGTATAAGCACAATTACAGTTGTCATTTTTCATAGTTTGCAGATATGGGCGGTTCCAGTTCGGGTATTGTTTGTGGATAATGTTGGGCAACATTTGTCTTAATGACCACATAAACTGGCTACTCGGCACAGGACTTTGTAAATGTTGTGACAAATCGAAACGTGACAGGTATGGCATTTTATGTTATTCGTTATATTAAGATTTTAAAGACATTCAAGTCATTTTATCACTTAGTCTTTTATGAAACCAACATTTTTCAAATTAGTGTCTGTATTTAACATTATTATGTTGTGTGTGTTTTTTTTTAATCTAAATCATAAAAGAAAACAACCTAAAGTATATTAGAATGGGTCTTTTATTTTACAAACTAGGTAATAAAATCTAGAGGACTTATGTTTGAATGTCATCTTAATATCAGCAGTAAAACCCGTAACGTTTCCGATTTGCTGGGCTATAAAATGTTTTACGACAACATTTATAAGGTCCTGTGCCGTGTAGACTGTTCATGTGGTCAATATTTGAGACCTATCTGCAAATGAAATGTTTCCCACATTTATCACAAACAATATCCGAGATGGAACCTTCCATATCTGCAAAATATGAAAAATGACAACTGTAATTTTACTAATAAAAACAGAAATACAAAACCTCCTTCTAATATTTTAGACTTTTGTATCAAAACGCGACCTAATTGAATGTTTTGGGTTTGGTAGGCCTTACGCGAAGTTATTGATGTCCATGGCAATTTATGATTTTACAAGCCATGCCTTTTTGAAATTTATTTATCATATTATTGTAACCTATAAGCAGATGAAGTGTTGTTCGCCCCATATAATTTACGCCCCAAGACGATTCGTCAATTTAGCTGTATTAATTTTATATCTTAGTGATAGTAAAATTAAATGTGAATTAGTTTGAAAAATACATTAAATCCATTGCATTTTCAAAATAAATATTGATTAAACTGTTTGTGGTTAAATAATAAAGTTGAGTGTTAAATTTTAAGTTTAATTGCCGTGAATATATAGGGAATAATAAGTTTATTTTATATTCTAGATCCTGGTCCTGGCTGAAATTTAAAGTATTACAGCTGTAGCTTCTATACCATAAATTTAACATGGAAAGGACTGTTCTTGGGAAAATGCTGACGTAACTGATGGGAGCAGTTTTTCTTACCAATCATAGGTCAGACTTAACCCTTTCCCCCATAAGCATATTGTGAAAAATGGCCATTTTCACTGAAAAGCCTCCTCTTACAGTTCAAACTGCTATGAAACTATGAAAAATGCTTCAATACTAATCAAACTTGGCACAAATGTTGACTGGACCATTGCTTTTGTAACGACATGCTCAGTCTTAAATTTCCTGTTACCATGGCAACGAGGGGTAAAGGGCTAACAAGAAATGATGAAAAACTTTTTAACACCCAAAATCTAGTTTTTACATCTTAACATGTGGTCTTTTACCTAATTTTGGTGAAAAATTGTTGTTTTGTAACATTTATAATTTTTTAAGTTAACCCTTTCACCCATGAGCATATTGTGAAAAATGGCCATTTTCACTGAAAAGCCTCCTCTTTCAAGTTAAATTTCCTGTTACCATGGCAACGAGGGGACATCTCAAAATTGCCAAAAATCACTATTTTGCCTCGATTTTTTCCATCAAAATTTACTTCAAAGTGCTGCAACTTCTCAAGGGATTGAAGTCCAAAATTTTCTTTGCGATGAGGGGGACTCCGCCCCCCTTCAAACCCCCCAAAAAGAAGGGGGCACATCCCCCTTCTGGCAACCCCCTGAAGTATCTTTTGGGCAGGGGGCGGCGCCGAAAAAGTGCTCACTTTTTTTAACAACATTTCTGAAACGAAAACATGTGTTTGGGGAAAAATAGGGCATTTTCTCACTATTTCAGGCCTATAAAGGGGGGGGGTCGAAAGTGCGTTGTTTCGCGTATATATGAGGTTAAGGGTTAAATAGCTTCTTTTTAAAAAGTTTTTGTTGTTTTTGTACATAATTTACTGTCAGTATGAAACTTCAGCTGTATCTTAATTTCTATATGCTGTTTTATTATGTAAATCTATATACATGTATAATTTGAGATTGACCAAGTCAATTTTAACATGTAACTTCTTATTTTATTTGCAGAAGCAGTAGAAGTATTCAAACACCATCATGACACACTTTAGACATACCAAGAGAGCTCTAGAAGAAGAACTAGTGGTAGATTGGAACAGATTGTAGCTTAATTGTTAAACTAAAAGGACTTCTTAAATCGTTTGAATTTTAGCTACACTTGAACTGTAGTTTTGAAATAAAATAGCTGAAGTATTTAATAGTGTCTTGATTTTTTTGTTAAACTCTGTTCCGTACAGTACTTTGCTTTATATTTATATTAAAGTATGTTGAAATGACATTGAAACTTCAACGTTGTGCCAACGTTGAACTTCAACGTTTTTTAAACTTTCAAATTCGAACATAAATCTAACGTTATTTCAACGTTGAAATCTGATCATACTTCAACGTTGTTCACCGTTGATGTGCCTGCTGGGTTACTTCTATCAAGGACCTATTTGCGGTATTTTTAATATTATTCAAAATTCTATGAAAGTTTGATGCTAAATGCATCAATCATGATTTTTTTTCAATCACTATCTAGGCTATAACCTGCATAGATATTGCCTGCACATAAAATATTGCGTGGGAGTTATCAACAATAAAAGTATGCGTGGGAGTTACCAAAATCATTTTTCTCTCGTGTAATGGAATAGAAAATGACCTGTCAACATTTAACATGCTTAATATTTACATTTTCAAATAAAGAAATTCTATGAACATTTTCTCTTTGCTAACTCGACGTAGTTTAATCAAATTCATAAAAAATACAAATTTTGCGTGAATGTTACCCGAAATATAATTGTTTACATTGAAAATTTCTGTTGAATTTTTAAGTGTTTGTAAAAGCTATGAGCACAGGGGTGGAAAATAAGGTATAGGCGGCAACAATTCTTTATTCTGCGTAGGCTGCAACAGGTCTCGTATGTAAGTAAAAGGGATATAATAAAGAATTACCTGAAAAACACATGTGAAGCGAGGTTTTTAGGCCGCCATATTGTCTGTACGCGTAACCGTAAAAGTCACGTGATTCTCTACCGTGTGTACTGGCACTAGTCAGGAAATTGTATTATGTTTATATTGTTGCAATGGGCCAATGGCCAATATCATTGCAATTATATTTGTTTGCAAGCAGTTACTAGTTTTGACTTTGTTTTGTTACGTCATGTTATGTAACAGAAACTTGACCAATGAGTGGTAAAATGTTATGTTTGAATTAAAAGATTATCATTATTACATTTCAAATATAACGAAAGAGATCTTCATCAACTCTTGATATGTTTGAACTATTACAATGCCGCCTTTGTCACCAGTATAGCGCCTGATCAGCAACGCTCTGTAAAGTTGGAAGCTTATTTCTCTGTGTAGTTTGATATTGAAAACCTTAATAATTTTAACAAACTGTTCAAAATGCAAATCAGAACGAATCTATTACACATATTTAGTAGGCTTTAGGTAAAAAAATACATAAATGTCTGATTCATCTAATTCTTCTTTAGCAGTGATAACGCATCATGTCTCTTAACTTTTGCCGTCGTCTATTTTTCTACAATGTACTTTTACAAAGTTATTTAGCGAGGTATAGTTAAGAATTTTATAGATACGGTAGATAATGAGTAAATAAGAAAATAAAATGTTACCAACAACCACACGTTAGAAAAGACTATACACACTTAAAGCCTCGAAAAATAGAAGAAACAAAAACGTGTTTGTTAAATACAAATGCCCCCGGCTCAGATTTTTGTCAGTATCAATATTTCAAAACAATGTTTACCCATTCACTCAGTTATGGACAGAAAAGTTGCCAAACATGTAAACACAAGTTATATAGCTTGACAAAGTCATGACATTTTGTAATTCTGAAAAATATAAGTCATTACTCTGACTTGTGAAGTTGAAAAATATTCAACTTTATGCAAGTTATCTTCCTACCAAATATGAAATACACCTGCCGTTGAATAAAGGCTTTTTGGGCAAAAGTGTAAAATCGATATTGAGCACTGGTGACCTGACCAAACTGACCCCTTACTCTATGCAAAGGAAGAATACCATGTAAGTTACATGTATCTTCCTACCAAATATGAAATACATCTGTCAATAAATAAAGGCTGAATGTGCAAAAGTGTAAAAATCGATTTTTAGCACTGGTGACATTGACCCAACTGACCCCTTACTCCATCCAAAGGAAGAATACCATGCAAGTTATCTTCCTACCAATCATGAAAAACATCTGTCAATAAATAAAAGCTGTATGGGCAAAAGTGTAAAAATCTATTTTTAGCACAAGTGACCTTGACCCACTGATCCCTACCCCAATCAAAAGGATGAATACCTTGCAAGTTATCTTTCTACCAAATATATTATATCAGTCACTTAATAAAGGCTGTATCAGCAAATGTGTAAAAAACTATTTTTAGCATTGGTGACCTTGACCCAACTGACCACTAACTCCATCAAATTTTATGTTTCTATTAATTATAAATAACATCTGTCTATAGAATAAGGTTAATACATCTGTAAAAATCTATTTTTAACATTGATGACCTTGTCATTGGTAGCATTGACCTTGACCCAAATGATCCCTTACTACACCCAAAGAAGGAGGACCTCCCTCGGCACTAAGACATCAACTAAAAAATAAAAATGTATGAGCAAAAAGGTTTATATTTATTTTTTAAACCAGTGAAACATTAGAGGACAATCAAAGGTATCCACCTACTAAATATGAAAGATATCATTAAACAAATAAGCAATTAGCAGAAATTTAAGATAAATACAACTTGCCGAAATAGGTTAACCAGAGAAGGCCCTATTTTCAAAGTGAAAAAAGGGAAATAACTGGGAAATATGGATGACACAGTTATATAACTTGACAATAACATGAACTTTGTATTGATAAGTAAGTGTGGAAATTATAAAGCCATTAGTATAGATAATACTTAAGATATTTCCAACTTGCCGTTTTAGGTTAACCATTATTCATTTTCTAAGTGCTTAAAAGAGCAATAACTTAGTTATGAAAGAGTTATGTAACTTGCCCAGATCATGTACTTTGTATTGATAACTAAGAAGCCATTTGTACAGGTAGAACTAAAGAAAAATCCAACTTGCCGTTCAAGGTTTACCTCGTACGGAGAGACGGACAGACAGACGGACATTCTTACCAGAGCTACATTATGGGGTTTTCTTTTGTTATTTCTTTTGTTCTTTTTAACCCCTCAATGCAGAAAACAACCCTACAAGAGAAACGGAATAACTGACATTAAAGACATTATTGTTTGAGAACAATAGACTAAACCCCATAATGTAGCTCTTGTTTGTACGGACAGACGGACGGTTCAATTACTATATGCCCGGGGGCATGAAAATAATAATAATAACAACAACAACAACAACAACAAAAATGTAAACAACGCTCAAAACAGCAAAACTCAAAATGTTGAAGGCGCGGTTTGACTTAGGCTGGGCTGTTCATTGACAGTATTGGAAAGTTCTAATTACTGGGAAAAGTGTTCACAGTCTTTAAGAAATATCCATCAATGACAATAAATTTCCGTTATCTCTGAATCCAATAACTGACATTAGATAATGTTATTGTATTACGTATCATTTAATAAAATAATCACTTGTTTTATAATAAGATGTAATGACCTAACGATAATAAAACAAACTGCATGCTTACATTCAACCACTTTCAAGAGAGACTCTACATTTTCCTTTTTCAAGTTAATTTGATGAGCATTGTTTAATCTTCCTCAATAAATGTTTTCAAATGACTATAAAAAACATGCATTTATATTTAAACACATTTAATATAAAGAAGTGACCCTTCGCTTAATTCAAAACTAGTTAATTGTTTGTTTATTTGTTTCTTAGAACATATTGGCAGTTTAACATATAAGCAATTAATTCTGTAGTCTATATTATTTCACCTCACTTAATGAAGTTATTTAAGATGTTGTGATATTGATACAAGAAGATTTTGTGAAAATAATAATATGATTAAGTGATAATGATTCATGTTTAGATTATTTTGATGTTAGAAATAATGATTAACACAAGATGATGTTATTGATGTTATTATTGATGATGGTAATGATGATGATGATGATGATGTTGATGATGATGATGATGATGACGGTGATGATGATGATTAAGTGCTATTCATGAAATATAAATGTGATGATGATATTTTAATGTTGATGTAATATTGATGTGATAATAATGACCTGTTGATGATCATATAGAATACATGTATATATTTAAAGACTGAAAATGATGATATAATCAGTTGATGATAAGATTATGATAATGTAATGATGTTATGATAATAATGTAATGATGATGTTACCATGTTAATATGATTGTGATGTAATGATAATATGATGATGATGAAGATGATGATGTGATCATGATGATGTAATGATGACTTGATGATGATGATGATGATGTGATCATGATTATGTAATGATGATGTGATCGTGATGTAATGATGATGATGTGTGATCTTGATGATTAAACGATGATGATGTGATCATGATGAGATGTGTTCATAAAAATGTAATGATAACGATATAATCACGATATGATTTAATTATTATTATGATATACATGTTCTTATGTGACGATGTGATCACGACATGTGATGTTGTTTGATGATTAGATTTTTTTCTATGATGATGATGATGATGATGATGATGATGATGATGTTTTTCTCTTTTTTTAACGATGATGACATGATGATGTTCATTTGTAAATATGTACAGTATATATGTTTATAATTTAATAAGTGTCATATAAATTGAACACTAAATCCCAGTTAAAGTTCATAAAATATCCAAATTCTCATTTTTTTGTTTTATAACTATGTAAAAACTGTAAAAAAAATATTGTTTCTCACCAATCTAACTTTTAAATATATTTTTTGAAATGATATCCCGAAATATTTTCAATATCCGCTGATTGTTGTTACCGCTTTAATAATCTCTTCTATTTTTTTTTTAATTTCCAGAACATAAATTATATTGCTGTCTTCACTTTTTGATAACCAAATTCTTTTTTTTTTAAAAATCAAAGTAATCAACTGAATTTCGCAACTGTCTTTTATACTATAATGTAAAACTTAATCGTGTAATTTATAAAATTCATGTATGTGTAAACGTAGTTCAAAAACAAGGTGTTTGTTAAAAATGTGGCTAGTTATTTAACATTTATGTTATAGGTCATTAAACATAGCTAACGTTTGGTTCGTTCAAATAAGTATTTATATTTTTAATTGACGTCGGCTTATTCTCTGCTCGCAAATTTTTCTTTTATGTAAATAAGCATCAAATGATTATTTTATTTTCGTGTATTTTTGTTGTGATGGTTTGTCTGTTTTAAAATGTCATTTTCAGTTTCTTTTATTCATCCATGGCTGCTCATAACATTTCCTTTGCATTTTGTTTTCTAACTTCCCAATGGGTAAGCATTTGTGCTTGGAGAGCAGCTATAGGATTGTATTATAATGGAACACATTGTTTTCATTATTCATATTTTTTCAAACAATACCCACAAAAACACCTCTTCTATATTTTTGGTTTGTTTATAGCAATATATTTTAGAAGTATTTTTTGTACTCTTGGTTTTTGTTTGCTTAAATTTATATTTTCTATCAACATTTTTCGTTTTCTTTGAAATGGAATATTAACCTAAAAAAATCCCGAAACACTGCAGAATGTTTACGATTATTTTACTTTATAAGTTCTCAGGCTATTTTTTTTCTATAAAAGAACTATTATTATTGTTATCAGGTGACATAGAAACCAACCCGGGTCCTAACAATCAAAATGATGCATGTCTCTCAATCATTCATCAACATATTTAAAGTATAAGAAACAAAATTGATTTCATAAAAGATCATTTAAATGACTTCGAAATTTTATGTTTAACAGAAACTCACTTAAATAATACAATTAAAGACGATCAAATACTTTTGGATGGATATAGATGTTTATATAGGAAGGATAACACTGCCCATTCAGGGGGGGGGGGATAATTATTTACACGTCGGATAAATTGGTAACAAAGAGTTTTTGAAATAGACATGTTTTCTGAAGAATCAATATGGATTAATGTTAAAGATAAGGAGAATAACATTTTGATAGGCACTGTTTATCGTCACCCAAATTCTACTGTTTAGTTTTGGTCAAAACTAGATAACTGTTTAGAAAAAGCGCATGAGTTGTCGCAGTACATTGTTTTACTTGGTGATGTAAATAAAGATCAACTCAATCATTTAAACCATAAACTCATGATATCTTAATTATTTATAATATGAGTAATGTTATCAATCAGCCGACTCGTGTATCAAATACATCTGCCACACTTATTAACCCAATAGTAATTTCTAGCGAAATAAAATCATTTGACTTTGGTGTTTCAGTAACTCTGAACGACATTAGTGATCATTGTGCTAGTTATATTTTTATTCATTTTGAAGCGCTATCTTTTAACACTTATAAGCGTTGTGTTTGGAATTATAAAAATGCGGACTTTGTGCGGTTAAATGAATTGATAACTTCATATAATTGGTCAATATTATCTAAGGGCACTGTAAATGAGGCTTCCGATTTTTTTTAACCTTTTCATTTTTAGATTTGACAAAACGCATTCCATATAAAGAAGTTACAATGCAACCATACGACAGACCATGATACGATTCAATAATACGAAGAACTTCTCGTAAGCGTGACAGACAAAAATCACGTTCAATTAAAACTAATAAATCGTCAGACTGGATTTTATATAAACGTTTAAGAAACAAGGTTGATAATTTAAAAAAGCACGCGAAACACGTTTTTTTTAAATAATTTAGAATTTATAATCAACGATATAAGTAGTAATTATCCTCGCGAAGACTGGAAAATTTTGAAAATGTTAGTTAAAGATAATAAACAATGTGAAATAATACCGCTATTGAGACTTAATAATGACTTGTATGTATTTACTGATAAAGAAAAGGCAAATGCGCTCAATGATTACTTTGTCTCTGTATCATCTATTGATGATTCTAATACTACTTTACCCATTTTCAATCTTAAAACAAACGAACATTTGTGTGACATAATCATTAACGAAGAAGAAGTTAAAGACATTATTTCATGCCTAATAATAAAAACGGCTAGTGGACCAGATGGGATAAGTCACCATATGCTTAAAGAAACATCATCTAGCATTTGTAAACCTCTATGTACACTTTTTAATCGTTCCCTTCAAGAAAATACATATCCCACATGTTGGAAAAACGCAAGAGTTATGCCATTATTTAAAAAAGGGAGCACTATCTTTGTTCTAATTACAGACAGATTTCTTTAATAAGTAACCTAGGAAAAGTTATGGAAAGAATTATATTCAAATATATTTACAACCATTTACATATGAACAATCTTATTTACAAGTATCAATCTAGGTTTATTCCAGGGCATTCTACTGTATATCAATTAATTGACATTAATCATCAAATATGTAAAGCTTTTGATGAAAAGAAATCAACTTGTATAATGTTCTGTGATATCTCCAAAGCTTTTGTGTTTGGCATAAAGGTCTTCTGTTTAAACTGCATCAGTACGGCATTACAAATAATTTGAATACTTGGATTGCTAGCTATCTTAAGTCGAGGAACCAAAGCGGTTTTGTTGGTTCTTCTTTTCCTGACACAGAATTCATAAATGCTGGTGACCCTCAAGGATCTGTGCTTGGTCCTCCTCTTTGTTTGATTTATGTTAATGACATTGCTGAAAACTTACTTAGTTTGACTCGTATTTTGCAGATGATAGTTCGTTATCAGTAACAAGCGATGGTTCTAAATACATAGAAATGACTCTAAATATTGATCTTAAAACTATTAATGAATGGGCAGAACAATGGCTTGCAACCTTTAATCCTAATAAGACAGAAGTATTATTTTGTTCTCTTATTAGAAATGAAAGACCTTTTTTGTACTTTAACAATGTTAAACTTAATTACACTCAACACCACATGCATTTGGGGTTAACCTTATTATAAGTGATGATGGAACTTGGCATGAACATATTAATAATTTAACTAACTCGACGTCTAAAATATTAGGTTCTATGCGTTCATTAAAGTTCAAATTTAATAGAACAACATTAAATTAAATTTATATTTCCTATATGAGGCCTTTATTAGAATATGCTAGTGTTATTTGAGATAGTTGTACCTTATATGAAAAAGAAAAAAAAAAAGAAAAAAAATGCAATACGAACAAAAATATTTTCTAGATAATTTATACCCTCAGCAATTTCGACAAGGAATAGTCTTTATAATGAGATACGTGACTCACCTTCTTTAAATGTGTTCAAAACTTAACATAGGGATAAATTCAAACCCACACTTGTCCCTAAATATTATTTAATTGGAGAAAGATTATCATCTGTTTACCATGCACGTTTAAGAAATAGATGTAGTAATTTGAATGATGATCTGTATAGAAATCACTAAGCAAACTCCCCTGTTTGTGAGTTTTGCCATATCGAGGAGGATGCTGAACATTTCTTTTTTAATTGTAAACTTTTTGGACTTCAAAGACCCCAAACTTTTCACTTCCACTCGCCCCTTTCATTCATTAAGTACAAGTACTCTCCTTTATGGAAAAGAAAATTTATCAGTCGAGGAAAACTCTTTTTAATTTCATGAGGTTCAAAAATATGTAAAAAATACACATAGATTTAAATAATTAGAAATAAGTACATGTAAAAATAACAATCGTTGTTCCAATTTTAATTCTTCTAATTCCCCTTATAAATGACATATTTTGACAGCCATACAAACCATCACATACTGCAAGTACAGGAAAATTACTATTTTTTATATTTAAAAAATGATAAGCAATTGTTGTTTTTTTTTCTTTTAAATTTGATGTCAAGTTCTATTTGCTACTTTGATTTTGTGTCCGTCTTAATATTTGTAAGTGCTCATGTGTATAGTGTTAAAACATGTTTTCGTTTCTATATCCTATAATGCTTAAGGGAAGGACAGTTACTAATGTTGCTAGAACTTGTTGTTCAACCCTTTTGCCCTTTGTTAAAAAATGTTGTTTTGTGGAAATAGTGTTCTATAATTGTATTCAAAGAGCAATAAAATATTATTAAACTAAAAAAAGCATTGTTTAATGGTTCATAAAACCTGTCTTAATTTTCGTCTTCTCTCTTGTTGCAAAATACCCTTTTAGTTAGATTTTCTTGTCGCTTTTCCTTCCTTTGTTATTTTATGTTTTCATTTTCGACAATTTCTTTCAATTTTTAATTGATTTTGCATAAATAGTAAGTAACTTAAGTGGCCCAAAGACACTTACTTATAAATACATTCGGAAGTTACAGATAACGTTCAATATATGAAAAAGTTGGGTTAGTCTAATTATATTTTAGCAAATATATATTTTATAATGTTAGCATTTTCCGATATTGGCTGCTAGTCAATCACTATTAAAGCAGTTTTTTTCTTTTTAAATATATAGTCAATTCAGCTCAATTTGACGATTAAAAGCGAGCAAAATGTCACTTTAAGCAAGCATGGGCAAGAACAGCAGTGGTTGATGCAAGGAACGATCTGGAACTGCGACTCTCAGCAGTATTTAAAGTAGTGTTAAACATTGAAATACATTTAAACGAATTTTGTAATTTACAAAATACGCAAATACATAATACGTACACCTGCAGACTAGAAGATCAGCATTTAAGGACACCTCACAGGTTTCTTATTTTATCGACAGGTTCATAAGGGTACCTCAGCTCCATCGTAGAGACGAGATATTAACCTGCACCTTCATTGCATGCAACTTACATATCATTTAACAAACAAGCAAATGATTCTTTTTTCATTTATTTCAAAGAATGTTTACAATGCAGCCTTTGAAACTTTTAACGTCACACTTTCTTGAAATGTCTGATTCATATTCATTTTTTGGAAAAATCCGATTTTGATTAAAAATTCTCCATTGAATTGCATAGCGTATTTATGTCATTGTTACTGCTACATGTAATCCAAAAATAGTGCCAATTTTCACTCGTGTTATCGATTCCTGATGCAGCAAGGCCATTTGTAAACTGTCCTGCTGTTAATGACAAGATACTGTCTACGCCAACTATTTTGCATATTGTCGAATCAAATTCACGTACTTTCTCAATGAAGTCAATGTTCTGTTCTTGATAGTGTTGTGTCATCATCTTTACAAACTCACCATTCGAGATTTTGGACTTGCCACTTAAGAAAACTGTTTTCCATAACTCCAGAAGTCTCTCTTTCATGATCTTCATGATTAACTTATCGGCATCATTGTAAATTTTCTTTCTAGTAAATGTAAATGGTAATACTGGGGTAAACTTAAAATAGCATTTTAAACATACACATTTATATTATTATGCTTCAGTTAATTAATATTTGTTTTCACATAAAAGAATTTGACGAACAATTTACTGATAAATTATAATGTCTGAAGGAAAAACTACGGACAAAAATGAGATATGGTGAATATTTTTTTTTACATAAATTATGTATGATGTTGACCTGTAACAGTGGATAATACATGTGTGGCCTTTAACACTTTCGTTTAAGATGCTAAATATCTATAATTTTGACGTTTACAGCTTTTATAAACATATTAAATGTACTAAAGAGGCACAGAAATGTGCTTTTGGTAATGCTGATCTCTTAATTCTTGAAAGATCCAGTACCTAAATTTCTTTATGGTTCTCTATCATACATATAATACTATAATGAAGATATATCAAATATGTAAGTTCCAAAAAGCATTACTCGAAAAGATATTACTGAATTTACATTTTCATATTAATAAAGAGAGGAAATTAAAAAGTTATTTTCTATAAAGTTGAGGTCATTTTTTTTTCAATTAGAAATGATTACATATAATCTGAACACATATTTGCAGTATGAAGTTTACATATTCATCGATGTTTTAAAATTGTTTTAGAAGCATAATTATATGCATATATAAATTTTCAATGAACTTTGTGAATAACCTAAAGTACAGCATACAGAATCTTTAAATTTCGGGTACTATGATACAGCATTTTTTTCATTCATTGCGTCTAGCAATTTCAAAACATTTAAGATAAATGACCGTGTATTCAGACTTCTATTATTTGATACATGTTTTACTTACTCAAGTTCTAGAAAGTCATCTTTTGTTACCATGTCATCAAAGTTGATATCAGTTTGGTGAAACCACTCATTCGACTTCGAAATAAGGTAACTGCGGTAATTGCTCACCTTAATACAGTGAATGAATGAGTAAAGTTGTAGGTAGTATGTATATGTGAAATGTGATATCAAACAATTCAAACGAATATTATAATCAAATGTAAGTCTGTTATTGACCCAAACAAATGAAACCTAAAGCGGCAAACTGTCATAATAAGTGTTGCAGCTGTCAATCACGAGAGATTTTCATACAACAGAACACACGACCAATAAACAATATAGTATTTATTCAGTGTCAAGTATTACATTAAACATAAAAAAAATATATTTACCAATCCTTGTGATGGATCGGAACGCACAAAACACGCATCGGGTAAGGCTAAGAAAAGGAGAAAAATACAACAACTATGACATAAAATGTAACAAGAACGTGCTTCTGAGACTATACAAAAATCTGGAATTAGTGTGATCCCTCGGAAGCATTTATGACAACATCTTAACAATTGCAGACTCGGCTTGAATGGGTCTGTACATAAGGGATAATGAAAAAGTGTAACATCTCTCACTCCCCCCTAGCACCAGCTTGGAATCAATGATCATGAAGGACAAAAAATATATATCAATAATGAAATGAAGTACGGGGGAACTTTTTACCCTTACTAAACAGCACTTGACATCGCTGTTGTGAAGAATAATTTTTTTGAAAAAATTTGATCCCTCGGAAGCATTAATCACAACAAAATTGCACGAACCAAAAACCTTTCAAACCAATGTTCAGATCAATTGAATTATCCGCCCTCCTTGGAAGGACTTACACTATATAATAGTCGTTCCTTTTATTTATTAAAAAAATGTAATTATAAAATTCCCGGAAATCGCATAACAAAAGCAAATCGCGAGCATTTTGTAATTATGGTTAATATTAAATATATGTTAAAATTAAAATCCAATTCGAAAAATTGTAAACGATGACGTTGTAAGCAAACAATATGCTAAATTTCACTAAAATGTAAATGTACAATGAAGTAGATTGTATTAAGCATTTGCAAGCTGCCCTTTATCAAAAGTTAAAAAGAAAGACATTTAAGAATTTAACTATTTTAAATATATATGTTACATTATAAAGGAATCAAAATACGTTTCTGTTTACAGTTTGCTACTTTAATAACAAATAATTTTACATTCAGAGCTAAAACTATCTAACATGCCATAATAATACGAATATTTAAACAATTTAAAACTTAAAGAATTAAAAGAAAATATTTTTGTTCATATATAAAACTAACTTAATGACTTTTGATATTTGCCGCATAAGAAACGATGTGCAACAAATGAATGACTAGGAGCAGGTAAGACAAACTACTCCCATCATTGTTAAAAACAGCATTTCGATATATGTTGTTTCTAATGGGTTCATATTAATATAATTATGACAAAGTAAATACAGTCATTTTTACAGTGTTTTTTTACACTTATATTGAGTACTTTCTTTATTTTTTATGTCAAGTTCTCCGTTTGAAGTGCGGAAGGTTATTTATATAAGGTGTCCAGAATTTTGAACCTAAATGATAATACAGTTTTTTAATCTTAAATTTTCAAAAAGATATAGTAGTACATCATTTCAACAGAAGTGAACAATATTCACTTGTGAAAAAAAAAACAAATAAAAAACAAAAAAATAATCATACACAAACTTACCACCGCCTTTGACAAGTACAGCCAATAAAAAATTAGCTGTAACATAAAGAAGAAGCTGCATGTCAACTTAGTTTCTCGAAACACGATTTTCTTTTCTTATTCTTTTGAAATATATTCCCGTCTATCGTTCAACTGAAGGGTTGAGACGAGCGTTGCACCGGACACGATTTGATCCAACATAGCAATTAGTCTCTTACTTTTATATGACATCCAAAATGTAGACGTTGCTAATACACGTATGTTTAAAAAATATACCAACACGTTTTAGATTTCTCTACTTTTTAACGGTTCGCTGATGGATGCAAAATTAAAATTTCATGAAAGATTCCATTTATCTTAAATGTTTAATTCCGATTTTATTTATTTTAAATGAGAATTGTGATCAAAATCTATTCTTTACCTTTTTTACGTTGTTCCCAGAATGTTAACAGATGTTTTATTCTCTGTTTAATGTATACCTGCGGTGCACAATTGATGCAAGAAAGATGTAATAATTATTCAGGTTGCTGTACAGCGGTGCATATTGACTATTTTACACAGGTTTGAAGCTTTGATGAGTAGAATTTGCCACGAAGGCTGTAAGGCAGAGTACTTAACTGTTTCCAAAAAAAAAAAAAAAAAAACATTGTTATTTCAAACACTAACAAGCATTAATAGGGGAGGTTAATAAGGCTCATTTTCAAGCTGATACTGTTTACGACACTGCTTGTGTATTTATTTCCAATGCATGATTGGACACCTTTTAAGCAAGGCTATTTTTATATCTAATTCTTATTTTGACTCAAAATTCTCACTTGCAAAGCGTTTGTTTACCGTATTTGTTAAATATACATGTAAATCAAATATTAATTCAATCTTCCGTCTTGTCATCGAATCCTGATGAAGCAAGGTTCGCTATGAACTTTGCTTCTTATTCTGACATGATATTGTCTTGGTTTACTATTTTGCACAATGCTAATTCATATCCAAGTAATTCAATATTAAGTGATTATGTTGTTGGATCATCATGCGGGTAAACTCATTTTGCGAGATATTTGACTTTGTCCTTAAAAAGCCGTTTTCCGAATCCTTGAAAATGTTAATGTCGTTGTCACCATTTGTTCCTTTTTAGCAGCTTTGTTAAAGTTTTCTCTGGGAAATGTAAATGGTTATATTGTTTTTTTAATATGTTCAAGCATATTATCTTATTTTCACCACAAACCAGAATCTGAAGATATTTTTTTTTCTGATATATTGTAAATGAAAGAACAAATATGGGTCATAAAGTCAATAACTAATGACGAATGATTATTATGTTAATAATGTCAGAAAATGACTTGTAATACAACCATAAGTTAGCAAGGGACAATTTTAATTAAGGTGACTTGAAGACCTATAACTGTAAAATTTTCAGCTCTTTTGAATATGTTATCTGTCTTCAAAAGGCACAGCAATGTGGTTTTGGTAATTATACCAATATTTTGTCTTTTACATTTCTTATCCTATGATACAGACTCTTTTGCATCTAATACATATATTGCTTCAGTTTACGCCAGAAAGTGTTGTACAGGATATTGTTGATAATCACTATATGTCATTATTATGTTTCTTTCCATAGACCATTTATGTAGTCCGACTCTGTATGTAAGCACTTTGATAAATATATTTTTCTTGGTTTACGCCAGAAATTGATTTTCTTTATTTATCTAAATTATCATGGCGTGTAAAAATATGTTCTTTACAGACATTAATATTTCGAAGATTTTTAAAGGTTCATATTATTATTTTACATTGTCTTTATAATTATGATTAAGAAGAGGTAAAAACATGAACTTTTATTAGGGCCGACTTTTGGGTTTTTGGGTACTTTTTTCTGACAGGATTTCCGGTTTCATTTTTTTTATTTAATTTTATTTTTTGGTTTCAAGTGCATCACTTCATTTAATATATGTTTCAGAGATTTTTAACCATATCAATTGAAATAAAATATTTCATTACAATCTTTGAAAATCATCACAACGCGATGGCCGGAGATTTCTAACACTGAGCAGGACAAAACAGAAACCAGTCACCTTTACCGTTAAAGAAAGGAAATGGCGACAGTTTGGTCATATTATGTGTAGAGTTTACTCTAATTTTACCCGCCGGGATCCGATTGGAATCCTTAAAACAAACGAAAAAGCGTGAGACGTGCTCTGAATTACAATAGAACCATAAACATCATGTTGTGGTTCATAAATGAACATGGCGTGAAGCCAGTAGTCGGGCTGAAGACAGAGACGATTGTAGATCAGCGGGGGAGGCCCTATGCAAGAGGATAATGGAAATAAATAAAGCATTATTTTTCCCATACCGGTTTAATCGAAGGGGTTTTAGGTTTCCTTCCGCCCATCTGTCTCTTCGCCCGGGCAAACTTCCGATTGTTTTGAGCTTCAATCCGTCCCTAATTTTAGTGAAAAAAAAACAGAAAGAAATCCAATAAACCGACATGTTAATGCGGTTAATATACTGGCTTATGTATAAAGATAAAAGAAAAAGCACATAAACTCAACACGTTGGCATGTATGTGGTAAAATTGTTCGTGCTTCATCTCCAAAACCGCTAGGGGATTCCAGTGAAACTTCACATGATTGTTTGTCACCATGCCTACTTGTGCATGTTATCTTGATTGTTTGCATGCATTTTTTTTGCACAGTTATGGCCCCAAAATGGTAAACTTTCGGAAAAAATAAGCTCGTACACCCTTCATCACCAAAACCGCTGGGGAAATTTCAGTGAAACTTCTAACATTAAGCCTAGTTGTATATACATTCTTGATATTCTTCTTGATTGAAGCACTTTGAAATTCGTGATTTTAGGTAGCTACAAAAAAACAACCTTTAAGTTATAATTAATAAATCATAAATACTCGTATACAGCAGTAAGTGTAAGATCGTTATATTTATGTATATAATTAACAGCTTTGAACATCTGCTCTCTTTTTTCTTTATTTGGTATATATATATTAGCATTACTGTTGTCTCATTTGTTCAATATTCATAGTCATTATGACAAACTTCATCATAAATATTTGATTAAAGGAAAAGAAACAAGCGAAACCCCAGACAAGAAAGTTCTGAGTTGGGAACCAGATTAGTTAAACATTCTGTATTAAGTGTTATCATTCCGTCTGCTTGTTTATCTTATCAAATGCATTTATTCAGTAAATAGATAATATCTTCTTTTTAAGTTATTATGCATTCATTCACTTAAACTGGGATGAGAAATAACATCAACAAAAATCTCAATTTGTATGGCAAATGTCTTTTGCTTTAAACAAAATCAAATAATGGAATAAATCAACGAAAGTTTATCGGAAAATTACTTCTTTCCGAACAAGCAGTGAAATTTACGTTGTTCTAAATTGTAGATAATTAAGCTTATTATTAACCACACTCTGGTGATCATGTCAATTTGTAACAGATACAAAAACAACTATTTCACGTATTTGAAATTGATAAACTGAAAGGAGACTGTTACACGAAGAGGATTCTACACTTTTGATGTCTTAATTACTCAAAAGTAGTTTTAGATAAAAACAAAACTTATATGTCATGGTGACAATTTAATCGTGCAGCGCTGTCTTTTATTGTACAATGCAAAACAATAGCGTTTTTGGTTTAAAAATGATTAGTTGATATTACTTTAAAAAAAAATCAGCGAAAAAACTTGTCAATAGTGAAGAAATTGTTGTCTGTGCCATCATATCTGTCTAATACATGACATGGACTTCGAACTAGGCAAACTAATTTTAGCACTGTCGTCAATATTTAAGTAACCGTGCTTAATATTACAATTTGTAATTCACGATAGTCATGCTTCTTGATTACTTTATACTTTATAATTATGTCAAAACTAATTCAGTCTGCATTCTATCGATACGTATCTCATAGCGTTGTTGATTAAACAATACATCGTATTTGCTTGAAATATTCAATAACGGCGTGCATTTCCGGTTCTAAAATGTAAACACGTGAAAATGTCTATCATGTAAATCAGCGGATTTTGTGTGAATTACTGAACGCTTAAAAAGGAATTTATGTATGTTAAATATATAAAGGAATAGCTTCAAAATGGTATGAACATTTATGAAATCTATAAAGTATTTATGTTGATATTTACACAGAACTTTTTGGTATACATTTAATAAATAGGTGTAAAGCGCATGATTCACGTGATAATACTGAACACATCGCACATAGACAGTATTGCCAAAAAATTGTCACGCTTGGCTAGGTATAACAGTTATGACTATTATAGAATAGATATAACGGGAACTAACGGTTATCACGTACTCTGCTTGATCGCTTGTGACTTTTGATCATATACATTATGAATGTTAAAAGCGGAACACCAAAACGAAAAAAAGAATCCACCACTAGCTGTAGCGACTTAGACTCTAGTGCTATAACAAACTCATTTAGCTCCTTAAATGAAACAACAGACGAAACAGACCCAGTAAATAAAAGTTTAGGAAATGACATTCGAATAAAAAACAACCAAAATAACTCAAAGTCTCATCAAAGAAAACAACAAAGTAAAAC